>NC_090053.1:7642386-7942386 GCF_038355195.1 Osmerus mordax
CAGTATAAAGTGGATGCTGTTCAACTTGCCTCCTATACTATTGTTTCCGGCTGCACAGTGTGCAAAGGAAAAACCTGCTGCGGTATATGACAACCTGACCCACCTGGAAACCCAATCAATATGTTTACGTGAAGCTAAATTACATCCTTTTCTCGAATCGATACACGTGTGTTGCTTATCTGCTGAGATATTGGACAACTGGTTACATTAACTGCAAGCCTACGTCAATCCCCAGGACGGTGAGATAATGCAGGGCTGAAGGAGGCAACTTTGGAAAGCTTTATTTACACGGCGACGGAAGTGGGAACCCAGGCATGGGAAACAAATGAAGGAACAGCTGCTGCTTCCCTCTGACCAGAACGGATGAACATCCTGGAGCCTATCTTTTCTCTCTGCTGATGATGACATGTCCACAAACTCAAACTGCTTCGGATTGCGGCTCTTAAACGTGCCCCTTTGTTTCACACGTCACACGCATCTCTCGCTCGTTCCGTCTGTCTCTCTGTCTGCCTCTCCCTCTCTTTCTCCGTCTCTCCCTCTCTTTTTCTTCCGGTCCCTCTCTCTGTTTCTCTCCATCTCTCGCAGTTTCTCTCTGTTCCTCTCGTTCTCCCTCCTTCTATGATAAGAATGATTTCCTCGAGTGATGTACAGCAGCTATTGAATAAAAGCACGGGGCACAGTTGGCTGCGCATGGAGCATGATTTACTTATTATGATATCGACAATAAAGGATAGTATGTCATCCCAGTCACACATGCCAGTAAGACGTCATAAGCATAAAAGTGCTGACATTTTTATTGGTAAGAAACACTAGGGCAGGGTCACAGCATCGTCCAGTCACAGGGATAGTAACTTCATTAATTGTATGTATTTCCTATTCAATAATGTAATAATTTCAAATGCTTCATTGGTATTTGTTTTTATATAAATACATGTTAATATAATAAATACATAGATATATATATATATACTAGGTATCAAAATACTTAACTCCTCTTGGATATTTATTGGATGTGACACATGTTGTTAAGAATAGATCTGTAAAATGTGTTTTTATTCATATGCAATGACGGTCACGTAAATCCTCCTGACATTGAAAGGTTGATTTTCCTCTTTAACACCATACATAATTGTCTAGAGGAACATGTGTGTTTTTATCACCTTGTTTTTCCTGTTCGGCTCCAGCAAGCACAGTAGACCACAATCATTTGCTTCACCACCACCCCCTTCCTTCCTCCATGTGCCCTCTCTCTCTCTCTCTCTCTCTCTCTCTCTCTCTCTCTCTCTCTCTCTCTCTCTCTCTCTCTCTCTCGCTCTCTCACTTTCTCTCACACACACACGCGCGCGCGCTTTCCACCTTCTCTTACTTAATGCACGCCTCTCTCTCTCTCTCTCTCTCTCTCTCTCTCTCTCTCTCTCTCTCTCTCTCTCTCTCTCTCTCTCTCTCTCTCTCTCTCACCCTACCATACCATCTCCTCATCCCACCCGATGTTCCTTCAACTTCAAGCACCTGCGAGTTCATTTGTCACTCACAATCCGTCTTGTTATGTGATGTCCCGGATCTCTCCGCTGTTCCAACAGCTCTGCGAGGACGGAAACAACATCCCCATTAGTGGTGTCTGCTCCTCCACCCCCCCCCCACCCTCACGAGGGCAGCTACCAAGACTCCCTGGAGTCTCTCACTGCCGAACAGTGGGTCTGTGTGGTTGTGTCTGTCTTGAGTGTTTGTGTGTGTTTGTGCGTCTGCACTGCGTGGGCAAATGTGTGTGTGTGTGGCTACATGAGCCGCCCTATCGAGGACCCATGAGACAAGACACCCACTCTCAGTCCACTAAACCACACTGCTGCTGACAGTTGGTCACACTTCATCAATCAGCTGCCTGTATCCTTGGCTGTTCCACTTCTTTACACTTGTAGCTGTGGCGACTCACCACAGATCCGTCTCCGCTGAAGATGTACGACACGACTAGTTACATGTGTGCTGCATGTGCTTGGCGACTGTGTGCGGAATATGTACCGAAGGGAAGTGGGACAGACTTGATTTAATCGCCTCCACTGAGTCCTGTCTCTCTCTCTCCTTCCTCGTTCCCCGACCTGCTCACCGTCGTCCGGGTCAAGTCCGATTCATAATTGGGTCCGGGGTGGAGCCGAGGCTGCAGAGGGATCTTCTCCACGTCTCCTCGCTCTCTTCCCTCCGCCATGACTGTCACCCGCTTGTCCCCAATTGAACCCATTAAAGAGGAAACTACAAATCCCATGACAACCTGGGGGTTTGCCAGACTGCCAGTCTGCCTTTCCCAACACACACACAGACACACACGTGCACCACACTCACAAGCACACACATACACATGAGCACACATGTGCACACGGAGACACACACACTCCCACGTGCAAACACACACATACGCTAACATCAAAAAAAGGGATCAAAGAGATCCTCTCGCTCCTATTCCCCTTCCATAATTCTTGAGCAGGTTGTCAACCGTGTCTTCCTCTATACACATTGCAGTTGTTTTGTTTAGAAAGCTGACTGGGTTGATGCTGCTGGCCTGTATTCATACCTGACTGTTTCCCTGTCGTAACCGCACTGTGACAGTAGAGTTGAACTCTTCTCTGAACGCCACAGCAGTGGTAAGTAGGCATGGCTGAGCCAGAGAGAGGAAGCAGAATGCAGCAGCCTCTCAGCCTGAGGTGAGATCGTATAGGGTAACACTCTATATAGCGGCTGTGAATTATTAATACTAGACAAATGACAGACATTTTTGAACGGTGGCCTTCGCTCGGCATCCATTAAATAGTATGAATGTGTTTGTGAGTAAATGTATTTTCTACTTCTATGTTGTAGAGGGAAGGAGGCAGGAGGGAGAGGCTGGGGAGAGGCAGACAGGAAGGGATGAAGAGTGGGCTGGGGGAGGAAATGAGCCAGCAGTGAGGATTTCCAGGGGCTGGAGGGGGGCAGGCAGAAGAGAAGGAGGCTGGGAAGAGGCAGGGAGGGAGGGAGGACGGAAGAGGAGGGAGAAGGCGAGGAGTGGGGGAAGGTGTAAGATTTATTGAGGTGAGGTAACTAGGAAGGTGCTTAGTATTCAGGAGAGGGACAGGCTGTTTTCTCTTCATTGTTTCATGATCATCCTCAAAAGAATATGGGAGAGGAGGATCTGTCTGTGTGTGTGTGTGTGTGTGTGTGTGCATCTGTATGAGTATTTGTATGTGTGTGCGTATGTGTGTGTGTGTGTGTGTCTCTGTGTGTTTTGTGTCTTGTCTGTTTGTGTGGATGCTTCATTCACCTGGGAGGGAAGCGACTGAGAATCAGATCAAAGGCAAACAACTTTATTGGCCGTCTCCATAATTCAGCAGCTATTCCAGGGGTCAGAGTCATCTCTTTGAGGTTGAGCCGCATGTATGAATCTTTAATGCTAAGGAATAATGGATGGCTCTAGCATCTATGTGACTGTGGGTGGTGCTTTGGCTGAGGCCGGGGCCGGGGCCGGGGTAGAAGATGGATTTGGGGCTGCATGGTGTTGGAGCTGGGGCCAGGGCCAGGACTTGGGCTGAGGCTGGGGCTGGGGCAAGAGCCGGGAAGGAGGACCACATGTGTGTTTAGTTTCATTTTGTGTCGGTTTGCTTTTGCACACAAGAGCCTGTGAGTCGGCGTGCATCTATGCATCTCAATATCCTGAAATGCTCCGAGGCTACCACTGAACGTACTGGGGCGTTTCATGGCCGCGTGGCTTAGAGGTGCCCTTGTGCTGGGTGGGATGATTGAGTGCAACTACCCCTCCTATTGTGCCCCACAAAAGCTCTGACTCTGCCCCACTGACGTTCCCTGGCAGTCCCTCCCTGTCCACCTGCTCCCCCACACCTGAGCTGAGGCTCCAGGCTCCCTCATCACAGCCCCTGCCCACCTGCAGAAGGGGGGCCCAGGGGAGCTCTGAGTGGGGAGGGAGAGGCCCAGACACAGACACATAGTCATCTGTAAGCTGCTACAGTAATCTCCCTTCCTCTGGCACTACAGGTCATTTGCTACAGTGAACCAAGGTCTGTTGTCAGAGAACATAAGAGGCGGAACCATTAGACAGGAAGCAAACAATGTTTTGATGGGTTATTTCAGATAATCATCCTGAGCATACAACAGAGCAGAGCACCGGAACCACAGACAGGAGGGTACATAAGGCATAAGAGGTTCATTTAGATAATCATACCTCACATTGGTATGCTGTTCTAATAGTA
Source organism: Osmerus mordax (assembly GCF_038355195.1). NCBI lineage: Eukaryota > Metazoa > Chordata > Actinopteri > Osmeriformes > Osmeridae > Osmerus > Osmerus mordax. The sequence continues at coordinate 7,646,616 of NC_090053.1, forward strand.
AAATGTGCTGTACATGATGAGCATGTCCAGTTCGCTGAGACTGCCTCACTTCACGTACATTATGCTCTTGTCGCAGAGGTTTTACCACGTCTTCGAAGCACCCAGAGGTCTGACGCCAACCAGCCGAACAAACTAGGCCGCCTGTGTTGATGTACACGCTGTGCGCCTCAAACATTCCCTTCATTTTCCGCCGTCTCTAAAGCCATAAACATGTTTTAGTTAACAGGGAGAGAACGACCTCAGAGGGACAGCTGAGCTTAACCCTTTTGTAATGTGCAAAGTGCTGTCAGGGCAATGTGGTGTGTGTCACACACTCGGCTGACATGCTAAGGAAGGGGAAAGCCTCCAGGGAATAGGGAAGGGCATATCCTCACCCCCCCCTCCCCCACTGACAATGGCACTGGGGTGTTCTGAGTGGGGTCAGGTCTCCTGGTACTAGGTTTCCTCTGGTTGGACTCTACGAGGAGGCTTGGAGTGAAGGTGAGAAAGAGGAGCATAAGGTGTGAAAGAGTCAAAGGGGAAGATCTCTTGATCACAGTCATGCCAGGAACTGTTGAATTTGGCAACTTGCTTTTTCAAATCTCTTGGTTTTGAATCATGGAGGACTATGTATCATAAACAACTGTAACAGATAATGAGAGAATGAGAGAGTGAGCAAGAGAGAGAAATGTAGAGAGTTAGAGGGATATAAAGAGAGAGAGAGCGAGAGAGAGAAAGAGAGAGGGTGTAGGGAAAGTGGGTCAGAGCCATTTGGATGTGTAGTTGGCATACAACACGCCTGGACCCAAATGAGGTGTAAAATACAAGCAAATGAGCTGGAGACTCAGTAAACCACATCTTCTCACGGCACATCCTCTCTCTCTCTCTCTCTCTCTCTCTCTCTCTCTCTCTCTCTCTCTCTCTCTCTCTCTCTCTCTCTCTCTCTCTCTCTCTCTCTCTCTCTCTCACACACAAACACACACAAACACACACACACAAGCACACGCTCCACATGCAAAAAAGCCAACATAAACAAATATACCCGTTCAAGCATTCCTGTACCCGACAGGGAACCCTTTACTTCTCTCTCTTCTCTTTAGTTTGTCCAACAGGGCCGTCAGGATGTGAAGGTGTAGCAGGAGGCGTTGCAGGGGGAGGAGGAGCAGGTGTGTAGGGCGGAGGGAGGGGAGGAGCAGGAGAAAAAAGCAGCCACTGTAAAACACTGGAGAGAGAGAGGAGAGGGAGAAACAGGTTGAGAAAGACAGATATAAGGAGAGGGAGACAAGGTAGAGACAGGGGAAATGAGAATGGAGAGAAGGGAGAGGGAGAGAGAAAATGAGAAGGGAGGGAAGAACAGAAAATTAGAAAACTGATTTACATTTTGTTAAGAGAAAGAGAACAGGCAGAAAGAGAAAGAAAGAAAGAAATGAGGAGAAGGAAAGAGAGAGACAGAGAGACATGCAGCCTCTTGTGGCAGCATAATGTTGGAGGGGAGTTCATTATGGAATGACATTGACTCAGACTGATTTGCTGAGACGAATCAGATTGCAAAATGAGACATATGCATTTTTTTCTGTCTCCATTCCCATTCCTTTGCGAATGAAATATTAACTTGTCCTGTATGGCGGCCCTTTAAATTGCATGCGCTGCTCACACAAAAGGTCCAGAAAATGTGTCATTACGTCCCTTTAATCTGAATTATATCCTCTGCTCCCCCGAACACTCCACCCCCACCCCACCCCTCACCCCCCCCCCCTCCCGTCCCCCACCCACCCTTACCTGGAGTACTGGCTGGTGATCACAGGGATATAAAAGGAGGACTAAATGAACCTTGTATATATGGGACATTTCAACTGAGTCTCGTCTCATCTCCTCTCCTGTCCTCTCTTTTCCTTTCCTTTCATTTCCTCTCCTCTCCTATGTCATTCTATCCTCTCCTTTCTAGCAGTAACATCAGGGTGGTGTGCTCTGCCTATTCCTATGACATTCAATAGAGTTTATTGCTGTGACGGACAGGTTGTAATTGGATGGGTATATTGTGATGACAAGATTAGCATAACATTAGCATACCCCAGTTGCTATGGTCCAAGGACTGAGGTTCAAACTATTTATTGTATCTGTTAATGCCGATTTGCCACAATGCACAGATCCAGGAATGACTAGTTATGGATTGTGGGTGTTTGGGATATTTTACGAAATAGTTAATTGTTAGCTCATTCTTAATTTCTCCGACATTAATGAAATCATGATTTTAATAACTAAACTAAGTAGAATCAGTACATCCAAAATGCTCCAAGCTAAGATCTTTCATGCTGCTGATACACTTCCAGCCCCAATAAGTCTGTTCTCTTGCCACTCTGTCTCGCCTCTGTATCTTTCTGATAGTAAATTATCCTGACATCTGAAAAAAAGACGCTTTAAGCAGACAGCCCAGTGATGATGTGGCCTATCAGGCGACAAATATGTGCCTGTGATCTGTGGTATGCGTCCTTACTCTCTAACCATCTCTTACCCCCCAACCCCCCCTCCCCCCACCCCCCCCTTCCAACCCCTTTTATCTAGTCCGTCTCACACAAGACTAATGCTAGAGCAGATTGAGACTACAGTCCTCTCTGAGGGCATCCAAAGCATTTGTTGCCATTGAGATTCAACGAGCATATCCTACGCTAGCCCAAATGATCGCTGAGACACTTGCTAAACGTAACTATATCTTACATTTAGTCATTTAGCAGACGCTCTTATCCAGAGCAAATTACAATAAGTACAGGGACATTCCCCCGAGGCAAGTAGGGTGAAGTGCCTTGCCCAAGGACACAACGTCATTTGGCAGAGCCGGGGATCGAACCAGCAACCTTCTGATTACTAGCCTGATTCCTTAACCGCTCAGCCACCTGACTCCCGTAATCTTATATCCATTCACACATACAATGTCCAATCACATTCTAATGGACGTTTGATCGCGCGTCCATCCATTCAACGAGATTTGACATGTCAAAATTGAAATCGCCAACATGTCATCTTTCAGCGTGGCACCCTTTTGGGCCACTTGATTGGGTTGAACTCACACGTCGCACACAGCTGTGTCTGCTCTTGACTGTCCATGTTGCGAGGCAGGGAGAGAGTAAAAGCCTTCCGGGATCAATACAAGGCTAGGCTTTCAGTTCCACTTGTAAACAGATGCGATACACAAGTTGGAAAACTGGCGATTGAATGCCCCTCGGATGTGTCACGAGAATCTCTGCACAACCATTTGACATGACAAATCTCAACACGGCTGCACTGGTTCTTTCTCTTGAGTGGAGACCTCACAGTTTGCCCATAACTTTTCACACATAAACCCCAGACTGATCCCCCCCCCACCCCCCCACCTCCTTCAGATTGTTCTCTTTTCCAGCCCTTTTTGTATTCCTCTTAAACATCAGACCGTTCACCTCCGAACTCCACACCCAAGCTTCTCCCTGGGATTTGCTTGGGTGCTAATTATCAGCAGTGATGGATTGTATGGACAGAGCGCAGTGCTCTTTGTGCTTTTGTGTTGATTGGGCTTTGTGGCTACCGGGAGCTTGTGTTAGTGTGTAAAATCCCAGCTGGAGAGGGTTGCCCATTAGTGGGCCTCTCTCACAGCCAATAGAAGGGATTATGGGAGCGGAGAAGTGGGGCGGTCTGACCTTGACGCCTTGGAGACACGCCAGCAACAACCAAACACATTTGTGTGTAAGTGCGTGTGCTGTGTGTTTGTGTTCAACTTACGTGCGTGTGTTGGCACGCATGCATGCACATGTGCATGCGTTTGTGACAGAGAAGTGCTCGGGGCAACTGGGCTTATCCATTATAAAACGGAAAATCTGGAGTTCACACATCAACGCTTACTCAAAGGCCATCCTTCTACACACCCTCACCATCCTACACGGTTCCGCGGCACAACCAGGGACTTGCAGAGAAAACATTGGAGCTCCCTGCTTTCAAATCTCAACGCCACAACGAACACAGTTAAGAAATGAAACGCTGGGATCTCACAACCGTGAGTACAACCATGATCCCAGAAGAAGAACTCTCCCAGGAGGCTCACAGCAAGCCCTCAAGGTTCAAAGACCCACAGCAGCTCCACCTCCCTAACATCCATCTAGTCGACAATTACTGTCACACCTTGGAAGAGGAGAGGACTGGATGAAGATGTAGATGATCTCTCGGGTGCTGGCTAAGTTGACTTAGCTCTGAGGAATTCTTGTCGCTGTCTATCGGATGTGTGGTACATGACATTCGCCCCTACACTACTCTTTCCCTCTCACTCCAGTTAGGTCGAGTTACAGTTAAATGATGACTTTAGTTATATACGAGGGGAAGAGGGGTCGCTGCGTTTTCATCACTGACAGAGACTTGGACACCCTCGTGCGACCAACAACCACTTCCAGGTCCAGCATCTTCCAATAAATCAAAATTGATTTGCTTCTAAATGAGTGAGATGAGATTCAACGCTGCAGTGCTGGAACTGTCTGGAAGCGTGCAGTGGCAGATGCGGCCACCAGAGGGAAACAAAGCACCGTCACTGACAATGGCTGTGTCCCCCCCCCCCCTCCCCCTTCTCACCCCACCCCAGCCCTCTTGTCCCCAACTCCATCTGCAGTGGCTGTGTAATAAAGAGGCCAAGCATGTCTTTGAGTGTGTCTGTCTATCATCCCCCTCCACTCACCCAGTCCCCTGATACCATTGTTTATTATCAGCTATGTTCATGATAATGTATTGGTTTACTCAGCCCGCGCCACAGGTGCTGATTGAAATGAAAGCTCACACAACAATGCAGAGACGTAACGTAGCTGGGCCTCCGTTCTTCATCCAAGAGCAGTTAGCTGATGTATATATTCATCTGTGGAAGGGATCAGAAACCCTCTCTCAGCCTCTCTCTCTGCGTTTTTTTCTGGTGTATTCCCCTTCTCGGTCACTCAATAAATCCTGGAGGATTCCCTGATGGACGTGGCAGACTCGGGGCCCCTTGATGAGTGGTGGGACTGCACCTGTGGCGTTGTCACGGCGGCAGAGAGAGAGAGAGAGTGAGAGGAACGGTCCTCTCCTGACACTCGACCAATTTAAATAGGCGCATATTCTCCTGATGAATTATTCATACAATCAATTAACCAATCATCATTTACTCAATCTTCATTCAGGCGCAGGCTAAAATTGGAGTGTGGGTGTGCGGGTGTGTGTGTGAGGGGGGCAATGTGTGTGTGTGGGCGGGCGGGGGGGGGGGGTCCTCTTCAGCCTGCGGAAAAAGGAGAGTTGTGTCTGTGGACACAAAGACGGGAAACAATCATGGATATTTATTTGGATATAGAAGATAACAAGTCTCTCAAGACTTTCTTCCTGCCGGCCTTGGATCCACAGACATGAACCCCCTCTCTCTCGCCTGTATTTGAACGGCCCTGCTCAGACTTGCAGATGAGCTGCTGCGGCTTCTGTCACGGGACCCGATGCTAACTAGCTTCTGAAGCCATGTGGAGATAAGACAGAGGCAGTCCGTCCGTAATGGACTCCTCGGGTGCTCTTTATCAGGTATTCCGGGGCACTGTCACCACTGTTTACGCCCATGAGTACCGCTTCCTGAGAAGTGGTCACTTTTTTAGAACAGGAGAAGGGGCTAATGTGTTAAGACATATGCCATTGTCCATCATATCACGGCGGTGATGCGCATACTGCTGCTGCTGCTGTGGCTGCTGGAAGCGAAATCTGTCAAATCTGGCCTTCACTTAGGCCTCCCCTGGGAAGCCACTGGCTGACCCATGGGTCACTGTTGACAGGTTAAAATAGAGTCTTTCAGCATGCATGCCGAAGCTACACGAACAGAAGGGATGGCAGGGTGACGATGAGGGGGCCGGCGTGGGGGCGAGCAGATGGACAGGCAGATTTGTTTCATGTCGTGGAATGAGCAGTACAAAGAATAGAAGAGGTGTGTTGCACGCTCACGCTCTGAGAAACGTGCGCCACTGTATTTGTAAAGACTGATTAGTGTGTTGTACTAAATGTGTTTTCTCAAAACAAAATGAGTTTCCCATCCGACATTCACAGCCCTAATACAGTTTATTTTTCTTTGAGTAAATCAAACTGGTGAGACAAGATCGGACCATTGTGATGAAGCTTAGGACAAAACCAACAAACTCTTGCTGGTTATTCAGAAAAGCCTTTCCACATCAGAAGCAGAAACTCATTCTTTGTATTCATTGTGTTTTTATCAGATAATTCCTGAATGGTTATCTCTCTGTTCTGTTTCTTCCTTCCAGTCGCCGCCAGAAGGTGGAATACTCATTAAGTCTCATTGATGGCGAAAAATGCAAGGTTCATGCTATTTTGCATTTCACAGACTCGTTTGATGTTTTCATTTTACTCTCTCTCTCTCTCTCTCTCTCTCTCTCTCTCTCTCTCTCTCTCTCTCTCTCTCTCTCTCTCTCTCTCTCTCTCTCTCTCTCTCTCTCTCTCTCTCTCTCTCTCTCTCTATGACTATTTCTCAGTGTCTGGAAGTCGCAGGAAGGCTTAAAACAGTCTCTGCACGGGACAGATAGCACAAGGAATTAACAGCCATTTCACGCCAGCACCTCTGTGCCTGAGCCTTGTAGGGGGAGAGCAAGATGGCCTGGCACGGGAGGCAGGGCCCGAGCGTCCCCGAGACACTCTGTAATTGTCCCGCTCTGAAGTGCAGGTAGGTGTGCAAATTACCAAATGTGCCGTGTAAGCCCATTTTAGCCAGCTCAATCATTGTCATACGTTTTTCGACTTTTCGAAGGAGGGGCTGCATTTTGGGTTCATTTCCCAAATTTCTTGGTTCCATGAAAGGTGGAGCATTTTCAGTCCGCTGGGAGTTAAATACCAGAAAAATGAGGCAAAACGTGCGGATACTTACTGAGACGCTGGAAGGTCTCTTACAATGTGAATACTACCTTTATAAACATGCATGATATACCCAAGTTCTTACGTCTGTTTCTTGTAATAACTGTGTTTCTAAATGCCTTCTTAATATTTTCTGACCTGGCTGACATGACTAATGGATATCAAATTTATCACAATGGAAAAAAGGCTGGAATAGCGGACTGACCACTTTTGTTCTGTAATTGATCAATATGGTGTGTGAAGTGTCAAGATTGCTGAGATTAAATGTTAACCATATGTCAGATAAACAAAGTTACTCCATTCTCAAGGATGTTCTGTAGGGGATACTATTCACCTGATTGCATGGAAATATCTCTGGAAAACTAAAAAGGTACACAAGGTTATCTTACCAAAAAGTATAGACATCATGGAATTCTTAGCACAAATCCTTTTCCTGCATAGGATGAATGTCATTTTCCTGCAGTACCCTCATTGGTACACACCTCTCTCACTGCCTGTACATTGCTTTCCGGACCTTTATCGGACAAATACCTCCCCTTGATGTATTGCCTTTATATAAGGAGGTGTCAAAGTGGCTGGAACGTGAAGGATTGCAGTGCGGACATCAGGAGCGCCTCAGGGTGGGCAAAAATACCAGCGGTAGTGGCCCGGCACCATCGCAGCCTCCGCTGGGTGTGTGAGGCAGGTCCGCACCCAGAACAAAGGAGAGAGTGACCCTCTGTTGTCTGACAGTGTGTTGGCACTGCAGTGACGGGGGTAGACCCTACACAGGGAAGATCAGGTGAGTAGAGGTGAGAGAGGGGCTGGCGTTGAGCCCTGTGTCTTTCGCTCTGACCTCCACCAGCCACCGCTGTCATCCACAGGCCACACCAGGGGCGGGCGCCAGGGCCAGGACCAGGATTGCGTGCTGTCGTCCAGGGGGTCAGAGAAGGGCGGCTGTGCTGACTGTGCAGGGGTGAGGGTGTGAGGGCCCTACACCGGGGCACTGGACCGGAGCCATGGTTCTTTTGCAGGGTAAACACTCAAACGAATCCACCACAGAGAAACGAAAAACTAAAGAAAGACATGAAGTGACATCACATTGTTTCCCTTTTTTGTGGGTCCAATTCAAGAAAGAACATTCATTGTCATACTGCATTTGCCCTTTCTCTACATTTCTGATGTGCTGTAAGCTAAAGAGCCCTAACACATCACAACCTGACATGTCTGAGTCAAATCACATTGGAAAGATGGATGAATACATGTAACGCAAAAAGGATATGAGCGAGGGTGAAAAAAATAAAACACTTTCTCCATTTCTACATATCCGCCACAATCCGTGGCCCTGAACGCCACTCAAGTGGCGATCTATTTGGAGTGCTGCTGCAGCCACCAGCCACCACGGCGCCGATCGCAGCTCAGCTGTGAAATTGGACGGGCACGTTGACCCCAGAGTTTTCACCCTGGTCTTCACTCCTCTGTATTCACCCACCCATCCAGGAGGGGGAGAAACACTGTCTCCTGTTCTCCACCACTCCGCACACAGCGGAGAGCATCCCTGCCCATTTCACTCAAGTGCTCACGTCCCGAAGAGCCTCGATCAGACAACCTGTAGAAGCAGGGGTCTAACTTTATGTGTCATGGTTTGGAGTGTTTTTCATTCCCTGCCTGTCACCGTGGTGGCTGGCCAGTTTTTATACTCCGTCGGTTCTCTGAGAAGACAGATAAACTTCTGCACTTATGGATGAAAAAGAAGCGGGGCTGGCACCAATCTCCATCTCCACAGTGTTGTGCTCCTGAAGCCGCTTGTATTTGTGGAAGAAACGTGATTAAATGTAACTGTGAATGTAGCTGGTGATGGGTTTCAAAAGGAAAAGCCTTGTGGGTGATTCCGTTTTTTCACCACAAACACAGTTAACTTCTGGTCCAAAAATTGGACATGCCCACCAAGAATTTATTCTAATACCCCCCTCAGAAATATAGCTGAAAAAACATTTCCCTATTTTAGTTACTAATCAGCGTATCTTCGTTCCTGTGGAGAGATGGCAGTTGTTGAACAGGGAGTAGATGTGAGAGGACACATCGCTCAGTAACTCAGCGGAGAAGCCCATTCAACCTGGCTCTTATCTAAATGTTGACATTTGAACCTGAGAGTAATGTCTCAAGGAATTATGGGGCTAAGCCTCCCTTAATGGTCAAACCGATGGATGGAAATCAGCCGTCATCCTTTTAAAGCTAGTGGAGGAGGACGGCGGGTCCTAGCAACACTGCCAGGAGGAGAGCGGTATGATTAATAATATATTTGAAAGGGAAGGAGAAATGAAGGCAGGAAATGAAACATACTAATACTGGGAAGTAAGGACAGAGTGATCAAGAGTTAATTAAAGACTTTGAGGAGTAGAGGGCATGATTTAAGACTATATATCTACTTTCCTGCTGACATGGCTGACGGGCCGAGGATTATGGGAGCATGGCGAAAGGGGTGATACGGTGGACCTTGTGCCCCCTCGTGCCCCTCCTAATGAGTTACTATTTCTGCTGTGGGATAATTATGATCCTCCACATGTTAACATAATGTAAGTGTCTGGAGAGGAGTTCGCTGTCTAATAATACATGCTTCAGCTCCGGGCTTCATTCCACCTGATGAGGGCCTACCATCAAAGCACTGTCTATCTGAATCTCACACACAATGAAAGAAGACTTCTTTAAAGTGGTCATTGGTCTTGGAGTTAATTGTGTCTCATTGAATTAACCTTGGTTGGACAGCCTTCTACTGGACTTGGTGTCATTAATTATTTTGAGGCGCAACAGGTGAAATAAGATGGTATATTTGAATCCACAAGACTTTAACAACGGTGAGTTATAAAAGAATAACTCTACTATTCTCCTTCAGGTTGTAACAGCTGCATCGTACATCTCTCTGGGGGCACCCATGGAGAGGTGGCCTAGGCTGGCGATTCATCTTCAGTGACATGTTTATTTTTATTTACAATCTCTGTACAGTTTATCAAGCCTACTAAATTTGCAAGTGTACTGTGTCTAGTGTTTTGTCAGGTGAACTGTGTGTGCGTGTGTGTTTGTGTGTGTGTGTGTGTGTGTATGTTTGTGTGACTTAGTCATACTATTCTCAGCAATGCAATGAAAGGATGTTTTCATGGTTTGGCTCAAAGCACAATATGTTTCCCCTGTCACTCTTCAGAGAGTTGAACCAAGAAAGAAGTGTACAATATGAGTCACCAAACACTACAGAGTCAAAAGTCCTAACCACTCGGACAAGACTTGTCAAAGCAGAGATGTGTAAACATTTGTTGTATCTAGGTAGCATTTACTTGGATCGGAAAACTTGCAATGTTAGTCAAAAGTAATCCTTGAGGACTGCATTGTACTGCTGTGAAAAGTGAGCATAGATTAAGTGTGGCAGAATCATGTAGAGAGCGTAGCCACTGTGGAGAGTGTTTTGGTGAATTGGATATCTGACTGTCAGATCCAGCAGTGAGATTCTTGAGAATACAATTACATCATTTAGTAAACACTCTATGTCAAGTGTAGAAACATTTCCGAATTCAAAATGAGCCACAAAAAGTGCATTTAGCCAATAATCAAGGTCCAGAAGTTCACATTTACATTATTCCAGTTGTCAGTGTAAAGTAACTGTGTAAGATAAATGTTTCTGTTTGTAGTATTCACTCCTGACTCAGTGAGACATTACAGGACCTTATGAAGTGAAAATTCATGTTGGCAGTCGCAGAAAATTAGCTGGTTTGTTTCACTAGTAAATTGGTAGCTGGAATGGGTATCAGCTCAGTGGTAATGTATCTATAGCAGAAAAAAAAACATCTGCTAAATGAACTCATTATTATTATTTTGAATTCCTAACTAAATAATTAGCAGGCACGCTTGTTGGAAAGCCAACTTGATGGCTCCAAACACTTTATATGCGTAATATACGGTTGCAAGAGCACTCCCTGTTATTCACTACAACATTAGGGTGGGTCATTCAGCCTGATAGGATTTTCCAAATGAGCTCTATACAACACAATACTGGACTGGACTGAAGGTTGTAAAAACAAATAATGCAGCCATGCGAGGATATACAATCTGAAAACAAGAAGCACCCTTCTTATCTGACTTTCTCCTTCTCACAACCCTTCCTCTCTTCCCAACTCCCTTACCCACCCTCAGTGTTTTTTTCTTCTCACCCACTCCCATCCCCGTTCCCTCTCTCCCCTCCCACATCTAGTGGACGCGAGGTTGATAAATGGAGCTAATTGTTTTATGGCAGAACTGGCCTGATGCTGGCAGAGTGTTCAGGCTGAATGAGCGGGCCTTGGGGAAGCCATTACCCTTCCCATTGTTCGAAAGGACAGGAGGACGAGGAGAGGCCAGTACCCTCTGGAGGGACTGGGCCACAGAGGGAGAGATCCTTTGGCAGACTCACCATCCACCTGCTCCACATAATACACAGGATAACAATGCCACTTCAAACGTAATAACCTCTAATGTTGATTTGTTTAGTACCACAGTAACAGTAGTGCAATAATCTAAAACAGCATCACAGTTTAGTGATGGGAGTTTAGATGTGACAAGCCTTTGGAGATTTTGGTGCAGAAAGTCATACTTTGTGCCACAGATAAATGACTATAGGCCCTGTCTTACATGAAGGTGCAAGTGCCCTCTATCATAAATCCGATAAGGCTATTGGGATCAAGTGAGTGAAATTGGGATGAAATGAGCAATCTGCACTTGACAGAAGAGAGACTGTTCAGCACTGTGCGGTGGCAATGGACACAGTGTGAGTTATTGAAGACTGGTGCACAGAAATGAAGGCATGCTGCTTGAAGGCACAGAATATGCCTTTAAAACAACACTGAACATGCCTATAAAACAACAGAAAGCTGCTACTTACTGATCCTTGAGCAATGCAATTAGTCATATCGATGTTGTAGCTATGGTAATACGGACGTTCTCCTCATCATTCACTGCTGCCTGCAATTTCCATCTCTGGTCTTAATAATTTCTTTGCTCACTCTCCATCCTAGGATGTTGTATTTTACAGTACAGTAGCAGACTTTTTTTAACTCACGTTGTTTCCAAACACTATTATTTAAGTTCTTCATGTCTTGTATTTGGTGTACAAATGTGTATTGGGGATGTCTCCTTATTTGCATGGGACAATTTTGTTTGTTACAGTTACAACCACAGATTGTCTCTGCAATCAAAGACTTCTGAAACCTTCCAATAAAGTGAGACATCTAAAATGTTAATTGTCAAACCATTCAAAAATCATAAAATCAACTAAACGATGCCATGTTGCTAGCAGAGTGCAGGTATACATTTTCAGCCACATTGCTACTACTACTTTACTGTAGAAGTTTTTTTGAAAGTTGCATAACAGCCTGAAGCACTGTAATGATTCCAATATATCACGCCACATTGGGAAAATAGTCCCCTAATATTCTCTCACGGACTGGCAGTTACTGTGTGTGAGACATCAATAACCATTCGTTGTCATTCAACCATGAATCCACTTTGTTTCTCATATTATTAGCTGTTTCGTTTCAGTGATCTTTCACTACTGTTTCTGCTTTTAATTCATTTGCTTCCTGTCTGCAAAATTGGTCTATTGCCGTTGTTCCCTCGTACTTCTAATCTTTCAGAAGCACAATGAATATAGGATTTAGTTCTGGTAATCTTTCCCCTTGGAATGAAAAATAAAAACGTTGTTCCTTTCTGAAATGTACTTACATAGCCAGCCAGCATGGTCATGTAACATATGTGTATGGTTCAGTGCCACCCGTTTCATATCAATCCACAACTTGTCACCAGTGCCAAGAATAACATTTTTAGGGAGATCACCCATGCGGGTGGGCACATTCACTTTTCTCCCCAGCTGTCCCTGACTATCCAAACAGTAGGACCAAGCAGCAAGCACTCTCCGTCCCCTTTCCTTTTGCTCCAATCATTGGGTCCGATTACAGACATAGCTCATCAGTTTCACAATGGCAGCGGATATGAAGGGAGTTATTTTGTCTGAGGGCAATCAGTGCCAAATGGAGCCCCTTCATGCTTTGTCTCACCCTCAGCCATCAGTTAACCATGATTGCCTCCTCCCCATAACAAGTATCCCAATCCCCCTGGGCCCTGGGACATGGCTGTGTGTGGAGAGGGGCACTTTGGGGTGAATGACCCAAACAGAGGCAGAAAACAATGGCCGCATTTTGAAAATGAGGAAACAATTTGAGGAGCAAAAAAAAAACAATGATATTTTTGAAAGCTATTGGAACATTTGGGGAGCTCCTCCGAAAGCTGATGTGTCCTGATTCTGAGTGTTTTAGCCATCTTGGCACTTCTAGTGTGGGGATCAATTGCTCATGCCAGTGTTTTGTGTCACTGCTGAACTAGACTGTTTGCATCCCGATTGCTTCCTCAAACTTACCCAATGTGTAAAAACTCTGGAACTCTCTATTAACTGTCTGTCTGAGGTAAGGAGAAATAGATTCAACGATACGTCTGTTTTTACCATTATACCGACCTCCCATCCATACATGTTGGTCAACTTGTTTAGATTATGGACCACATTACCTAAGCTTTACATATAGACACATAACTAATCAAAGGCTAACTAACTGTCAGTTTAAATTACATAGCGATAGACATGTTCATTATAACAACACATTCTATGTGCACTCATTAACACCGGGTTCACTTGGCAAAACTCTGTGGGCATTTCTATTTGAAATGTCTTTGTTATGTTGGCGGAAAGGTAATTATCGATAACTTTACTCCCTGTAGACTGATGTAGTCTGGCTGATAGATGGATTGCTGTGCTCGGCATGTGCGGGGTTGAAAACATTGATCTCAGGGATTAATGCAGGCCCCAAAGGGGCTGATGGCGGTCAAATAGTGTTTCTGTAATTGTACTTTTACACAGGCTAATAATCCAAAACGTGCTGACAGGCTGACTTTAATTCTTCACAGCCAAGTCATGAAACATTTTTCCGTTTTACTTTCTAACAAACTGTGCTTCAGATGTACATTCTAAATGATTATGCTCCGGCCTTCACCCTGCAGTACTAAAAGAAGATGTGATATCATGCAAGTCACAATGAGCACATAATAGCATAACATAATACAGCCAGAATGAAACTTCAATAGATAACAAAAACAAAAAAACATTGAGCTTTGAGATAAACACTAATGAAACATTGAAACCGCAATGAAACTACTGGTTACCGAACACCTACTCTGTTATGCTTTCCGGGTATGAAGAATATTGCAGTTTGTTTCTCAAATAAAGAAATACAACTAGGATGGGTTGTAGTGTATCAAATGTTGTACAATATATCACGCTTGCTATGCTACCTTTTTACAACCAATCCAAAGCGCTCTGGCTTTTCAGTGATATACCACCAGCATCCTCTCACTATTGTGACATCACAAACTTGACACACTCCATTTTCTATGTGTGATAACAACTTGGTTGGAAGTGTAATCAGATCAAGATCAGCTTTGCCTCAGAAGCTTGATTGTAGTTTATGAGATCGAAAATGCCAGGTAATCTCTTGGGGCTAATCTTTAGTTTCCCTTGTTGGTTAAGGTTTTGTGAGAGAGCGCTGTAAATGAGAAATATTGCGTATAATGTGTCAGTTAAATAATTGATGCCGGTGTTTGCTTGTCTTAATTGGCGGAGAGAAGTGGTTAGTGGAGGCCTCTGTGAAGGGCATTGAAGCAGTGGCTCAAGATAAGCCCTCTCCAGTAATTGCTATTGACATTGCTTTAAAAGTAAGCTGGGAAAATGCTCCTTCAGGGACGGCCCCTCCATGCATCAGTTTCCTTCACATATTTTTTTGACATACGCAACTATACAGTACGTGTAGTGTTTTGTTGTTGCTGTTGTCAGAGGGAGGGGGGGGGGCTGTCAACAACAACAATATTCTACAGGAACATCTCAGGCCATCAGAGATTTATAACAAAGATGTTGTTATGTCTTGGCCATGTTGATGTTCTCTGTGGCAATCGGTAAGAGTCCCTTCAGGACCAGAGAGACATGGAAGGCGTGGAGAGAACAGATTGGTGGGGAATCCGAGCGAACGCGCATCAAATCTCAGAGGATTATTCCAGAAAGGCTGAGCTGATCAATACCTAGCTGTGGAGAGGAGAAAAGCACCACGGCTGTATTCCCAGAGCCCTCTGTCAGATGACTAAATCAGGATTTTGCGTTGTCCTTTGCAGTGCTGTGCTTTTGTCCTCTCATCATTTCAGATGGGTTATGTATTCTGTTCCCGTAGAGACTCGGGTCTGCTGAAGTCAATCAAAGCATCCGAGTGAGCTGTTATTTGACATCATGCATCGAGATAAAACTAGATCTTGGTAACTGTTTGGGAGGCACAATCGTACATGTGTACATTATTCTTTCTGGCTTCAGGACTAACGTACATATGTTCACTTTCCCTCACTCCGTACAACTATTGTTAGGAAACCACACCTGCGCACATCATAGTTCTTGGCTAGATGCCTTCCCGTATCATGTACATTGTGTGGAGTGTCTGCACGACTGAGTTCAACATCTGCTCACTGGGCGTGTCTGGGCTCGGGCGGGTTGCAGTTAACAGAATGGCAGGAACCTTGGGCTCAGTGAAGCAGAGAGCACCACAAATTACACCCCAGACTAAGGCTCCGCCCTATCAAGTTTGGTTTACCTTCATCTGTCACCTGTGCTGTGCTAAATGCTAATGCTATCGGGGGATGAGCTTGAGAATGTTCCTGGATCAGGACCGGGATCAGCCTTGGAGATGATTTGATTTGCAGAATGATTCAAATGAAGGTATAACCTTCTTGCAACTGACCTCAACAAAAAGGTTATGAATGTTACACAATGGGGATGTTACTGTTTGAAAGTCTTAGTCTAACTTGAATGGGTTTAAAGGCTAGCATTCGAATATGAGGATGTCGGCATTGTGTGTTTGACAAAATCGATATTCTCCTGCCATTTCTCCTGTCAGGCTTTGTTTTTGTTTGTCTTTGGGTCTGTGCCATCAACGTGTCCCAGTTATGGTGGAGCAGTAACACAACCGTGTGTAAAGCATATGCTTCCATCAAACTCTCATTAACCTTGTGTTTGATTATGGCCCGCATGGAGAGATAATTTCCACAGAATCCAGTCAAATAACAGTGGCCATTTACAGCTAAACGATGATTAACTATGAACACAAACAGTAGCCTTCCCAGCAGTGATGATTTAGCTGAGAAGCAATACGAGATATGACCAGAAGGTTGTCTTAGAATGTTTAAATCAACATATTTCAGTGAAATATTTATTAGCTGCCAATCTTAACCTGGTTGGACCGGTTTGCATAAATATAATCTCACTCTCTATGTATAATATACAGTATAGTATAATGTCTGACTGTCTCCCTCTTTCTCTATTTCCCTTCCTCACTCTCTCTCTCTCTGTCTCTCTTTCCGCCTCTCTTTCTCCATCTCTCCCTTTCTCTGTGTCTGCCTATGACATTTTTTTCTCTTTCTCTCAACAAACAGATGGCCCTTGAAGAGGTCCATTAATATGGACTAGGAAAGGGATGCTGAGATGGGTTTTAAATGCTCTGAGATTGCGGGAAATCTTTTTTCCACTTGCAAGGGCAAAGTTAACGTGGAAGGTTATGTCTTACTCATCTCCCTTCTCAGTGCAGCAACTAGCTGATGTTTATGTGAGGCTTAAATTGATGAAATTGCATTTCCCTCCTCATCATTTAAAATGTAAATTGCCATATAAATGGAGACTTTTTCCTTGCAAGGTTTGGGCTCTTTACTTGTCTTTTATTATGAGGCTAATGAATATTGCTGATGTTCCAGCATGTGATTAATATTTGTTTTAATTTCATTGAAGAGCTGAGTTAACAGACATCAATCAATTATTTACTGTTCGTGAATATTTATAATTGTGCGGTGAGAGAGGAGATGATTTGCATTAATGCCAATATTTTTGTCTGTGTGAGAGAAAGAATGTTTCACCAAAGCAACATCAGAGCACGGAAAGTTTTATTTTGATTCGACACCTTGATGGAGTTGCAACCTTACCATGACAAGTTATGGACAAAATATGGAACATTTCTTGTATTTTAGACGACCATTCCAAAACACAACATAAATATATGTGTGCAGTAAATGAAGGTTATGTGTTGAGGATTTTGTTTGTTATCAAAACATGTACAAACTATGGAGGTTGGAATGGTTAGTACAATTTAAAGGTTTCTAATCTTCTCTTTTCTGGTATGGCTTGGAGGGATTGCATTGATGAGCTGCTTTAAGGGTTAAAACATGATCATTATTATATTTCTGAAATCATGGGTGTTTCTGTCGTTTGAAAGAGGTATTCCAAAGCACTGTATGGGCTATATATAAAGTTTACTCACAGAAGTTGACAATCAATCTGGAGTTTCCTGCTGTATTTTCCCCTCAGATTTGGCCTAGGATGGATGAAACATGAGAATGAAATGGATTTGACACAAGGAGCACACTGGCAGATGAACTGACGTTCTAGTCTGACTCTGTGTGTGATCATTACCATGGTGGCCAAGGTCGATCGTCCTCCAGCCTGCTACTTCACACTGCCCTGTTGTTTGTCATTAGGATTGGTAAATGAACATCCACTTCGCAGAGGAAGAGGGAAGAGGGAAATTCAGAAATGTCAAACATCCATTATCCATTGTATGAATAACGAAAAGATGCTAAAAAGCATAATTACAGATCTTATAAGGGAAAAGTACATTTAATGGAAGTGAATCCCCATCTCATCCCATCATTAAATCTCTTCAGGTAGTTTTATTTGACTTTTGAAGGATACAAAATTGGAGAAGCTTGCACGGTGATCTCTGTTGACACAGAACATCATGAGCACATTAACAAGCAATACCGTAGTAAAGAAAGCAAAGCAAGCTGTGTTCCCTCGGCATACTTTTATGTGTATTGATAAAATCTCTTTGACAACCTATTCACTGCAGCTTGCTGAGAATGTGCATAGCCAATTATACAACGAGCCAAACATCAATGCAGATGACTCAGCATTACCAGGAACTGTCAGGTGAGAAAAATTAACTTAGAATATAAACGAAGGACTAATAAAACACATAAACATGTGAAAGGTGTACGGTACTGCAGGTGTAAGGTGTCTACACCATTCGTTCCCCTACCTTTTTCCATTCATCAACGGTACTGGCATAAGTGCACCTTTGCTTTTCTTGTAATTTTCTTGTTCAACTAAATAAAATGCAGCCTCATGGGGTTTTGGCCACCATCATGTTTCCTTAGCAGAAGGTTAGACTTCAGAACTCTCACAGCAGACTGAATCACAGCAGACTGTGATTTTGTATTTTATTTTATTGTATATTTTATTTAATTCTATATGTTGCCTATATGTTTATTGTATGCACCTTCCTGCCAAAGCAAATTCCTTGTCTGTGCAAACTTTCATGGCAAATAAATCCCATTCTGATTCTGATCACTGAGTGCTAATTACACATTACTCCATGTCCATGCAGTGTGGCCGAGTATTTTAAGGGAAGAGGATGAGAGAGAGAGTGAGAGAGATATATTGAGAGACAGACAGATAAAGAGAAAGAGAGAGAGAGAACTGCTACAGTATATCCATGTTCATTGAGTGGGGGCCATGTATTGCAAGAGGATCAGGATGAGAGAAAGAAAAGAAGGATGGATAGAGGGAGAGAGAGAGTCTGGCTTCCACAGAAGGCCACCACAGAACAAAGCAAGGTGCATGGTATTGAACTGTCTTAAATGGATTACTGCATAACAAGGCAAAGCCCGCTTTAGTAATGCACCTCCTCGACGGGGGGGTGTCTTTGGGATGTTCTTCACAAGGAAGGCCACAGACTCATCTTCTCAGCCTGAAAAACCGGGGCTCATTACTACATGACCAGCCCCTTGCTCTCCTGTTGGGACACGGCTGTTGCTAATTTGCCAATTAGCCTGTAATCACATTAGAAAATACTGTAGGTTCACTCTTGGGTTAAATGTGTGGTAAATTCTATAATAACACATTAGTAGGAATCCAAGGCCACGCTTATCACCAAATTACAAGCAAAAGAGGATTCACTGAATGGCTGGGTGCAGCTGCAGGCGAGAGTTGAGGGACCGTTTGTTTATTCTAATTAGCATGCATTCATTTCAGAGCTACATTCTCCCGTGATCGGGTATATAAAACGTGGCTGAACGTAAACATAACGGTGTGGCAGGGCTAAAGACTTGACAGCACACTCTCAATATGAATATTAATGCCTCGGCCTTGTGGAAATCAAAGCTTATTGGCATGCCCAGGCGCTTCCGACAGAAGGGCCAGGGGAAAACTGAGAGAAAGAGCGAGCGAGATGAAGAGGAAGAGAGAGGTAGTGTGGGGCCAGATTACGAAAGAGCAAAGGAGGTGAAAACAGGGAGGTTGCAGTACATTCTCCTTACGCTCAGCCTTTTCCCTGCCAGCTATTCAGGTACAGTATATTAGAGCTGGAGGAGAACAGGGCTTGGCGACCCGTATCCCCCTCCTTTCAAATCCCATCTTCTTCAATGAAATCAGGTGTCAAAGTTTGCGGAGGATGCAGTGAAAACAAGCCAAACTCGATCACGACTGGGGCTGTCACAGCTGGTGAGAAGACCAATAAAATAACCCAATAATGGAGGGAGTGTGGAGAAGCCCCCATCCTCTGCTGCCCCGTGGCTCCAGAACGGACAGCAGGACACAGGCTCTTTACATCGGCAGCCATGCATGAGGTTAAGGGCTGGCAGGCACGCTGGACATTAGGATGTGTAACGGACTACTGCAGGGGCTGTGTGTGCAGATGTGTGTGCAGCACCAGTAGTCGACTCTCATCTGTCTTTTGCTGCAGTGATTATGGAAATTCACTGGACCGTTTAGTGCAAAATTGGGGTAGAAGAAGAATTCTGGAGAGCCGTTCAGAAATGCCATCATCAACTGTAATATTAGAAAATACTGGTCTTTATGCCATTTTTCTCGGTTTGCAATGTTAGTTGTGTAAGATAATGGTCTTTACACATCAAATCTGTCTCAAAAAGTCTACAGTACTTGGAAAAGTATTGAGTCCAGGCTTTTACCTGGTCTTTACAATTATGCTGGCCGGCGGCCATGTTTCTGGTTGTGTTGGTTGTGTTTGCAGCAGAGAAATGGGCCTCCTCCATCACATTCCCCTGTTGGCTGGCTCGTTAGCTGCTGGGGGGATGTATAGCAGGGAGGTCTGAGGTCTCTTTGATTGCTCTATTGGAACACCACTATCCATCACCAGAAATGGTCAACATCTACAAAATGCTGAAGCTTTTGTGTGTAAGTGTGTGTGTGTGTGTGTGTCTGTGTGTGTATGTGTGCATTTACATTATAATTTACTGCCAGTACTTTGACATCTGGCGAGGTTTTTTTTCTCACATTTCACAACACATTTTCAAAACACTTTCTAAAGGATAACATCCAAAATGGTCTCCTTGTACTTTACAGTGACCAACTTTCTCCTTCAGCGCCAGGGTGTTCTCTCTGATATTGGTTCCCGGAAAAAGAGCACCTCAAGAGGCCCTGCTGCCCACAGAGTGACAGTAGATGATGGATGGAGCCGCAGTCTGTCACCCTCTGTCATTTTTACCTTTGAACATGTCCTCTTCTGTCCCTGTCCCTCTGCTGTGCCACGGAAGGCTAGTCACAGGTGACAAAACCGATGCCATATGTCATCCGTCTCCTGGTTGTGTGGGAGTGCCGGACAGGAATTGATATTTAGCCAATATTGTCTCCTCCACAATGTTTTCACCAGTCATCGGATGTAATTTAATATTGCCACTCTGAAAGACAGATGCCTGTGTGCACCCAAAAAAGAACCTTCTCCCTGGGGCCTGCTAGACTGCGGAGGAATGACGGCTGAGGCTGTAATGATCAGGAAATGATTTAATGTTTTAGTCATCTGGAATATAATCCATCCTTGACTATCTGATTTATCATATCCTTCATCACAAGTCTTTACCAGGCCTAAACAATCACTCACATCTCTCCTTTTCTTCCAGACCTTTTTCAATAGCCCTTTAATGCAACACGTCTGTGTATTGTTCAGCCATGAGGTGACAAGTTTTCTTACTGACTTGACTAAAATCCCTTTCGATTTACAGTAGCTTCTTTTCACACTGAATGCCAACAGCCACAGCACCGGCGTTTGGTGAAACGTACGGCTAGCTCTCCTCCGTAAACACAAACGTCCCGCAGCAGAAATGGCATTCATGGAGTATGCCAACGACGTGTTCGTTATACCTGACAATCTCATCTGGTGAGGTCATGTCGTTCCTGTCTTCCGCCACCACTCCAACACGACCCCTGCATCAACAACCATTTGCGATGAGGCCCGTCCAGGCCAAGTAGACACTATACGAGAACACATTAGAGGCCAACGTTGTCACAATTCATGTGTGTGCAGTTCTGTCTGTGGCAGAGAGCCCCTCCCTGGCTGCTTCTCATCTGTCCTCCTTTGTCTGTCACATTAGCGCCGAAAGCCACTTCTTAAATGACACCACAGAGAAGTCATTAATTGTGCGGTGGGATCAATTGTTGAATTGTTATTTTAGCCAGTAGACTGATTGCACCGGTGAGTGTGTATGTGTGGGTGGCTGGGAGGGGGGCTGGGGCAAAGAGGGGTGAGGGGGCAGGGGGATGGCACTGCGGGCCATAATGAGTTGTGTCTTCCCCATTAATCAATGCCTTCCACACAATTTGCCATCTGTGAATTGGGACTGACCCGTCTCGAGGGTCACTTGCCAATTTTGGGCTGCAGTCGGCTCCTCTGCTCATGCTCGCTGTTCCCTCCGAATGATTCCATCTATGAGGACATGGCTGCCTTGAAACCCCCCCCCCCCCTCCCTCCTCCTCCATCCCCCCCCCCCCGCCCCCCCTCCTCACTTGCTGCTAAAAGCTCTGTGTCACCACAGCTCTGGAAGTGATGATATACAGTGGCACACTCCTGGTGGATGCACGCAACGGATGTAGATGGCCGTCGATACCGTTAAACGTGGCAAAGAAACAGTGAGCGTGTCTGTGCCTGTGTGCGCACCTGTGTGTGCTATGTGTGTGTGTGTGTGTGTGTGTGTGAGTAAAGGGGGAGATACGCAGTTGTTTGTGCAGCCAGTGAACATGTCAGACAGTCTCTGTACCACAGTGTCTCCGCCATTCCCCCAGGCGCAGCAGCCAGTGGAAAAGCACTTTGGTTCTAGTTTCGCATGGCCGACAAATCACCTTAAATTGTGTCTTCCCCACAAGCATCTTATGAGGTGCAGCCCCTCGCCAGCTCTTTGTCCCCACGTCCCTCATGGGAGGGAGGTGGACTGAGCAAAAGTGGGTCTGGCCCTGGGGTTCCTGCCCGAGTCCATGATTAAAGATCCATCGGCCGCGTGTTGCCCTCATTGTAATTGATTTGAATGAGGAGCTGCAGCACAGTAGTAACAGTGTTTTATGATTATTGAATTTCATTTAGGATCTAATTGAAACATTAGTCCCTGTGCTCGAGGGGTAGCTAATTAAAAAGAGGCACCCCACACAATCTGCTACCACTGGTATGGGAATACAGGAATTTATTAAATACACAAGTTTCCAAATACAAAGGTGGCTAGACACTAAACGAAAAATAAACATAATTATTAATATTATTATGTAATTGATTTGTTTGCATTATACACTTGTTGGAAAGGGATACACACAGACAACACGGTACACACAAACACCCACACACATATTCAAAGAGAAGGAATAATTATTTTAGTACCCTCAGGCAAAGGATTAATTAAATGAAGTTCCCCATGATGAAAATGTGCTCGCGACAAAATCATTGCTATGTCATCTTGGAAAACAGACATCGAATGGTGTAGCTGATGATTGAGTTTTCGAGTGTGAGTTCAATTTGTATTCAGACTTCGGCTTCCTGACGGTGTATTAGTACCAGCTAAACAATGTCCTGTCTGCCACACTCACACAGCACTTCTAATACAGACAGGCACATAGGTGGTCTCACGGTTTATCCCCTCTAGATGGGGCAGCTGTAGACCAGACACAATGTCAGGGCTTTGTATTACTGAAAACTGGTACTACTACTACTGTTGGCTATGACAAGCTGTACCACTTGACACATGTTCTTTTATTATTTATCTAACTGCATTTCTTACATATGTCTTTTTTCATAAGACGAAGCATTAAAATCATGTAGGCTCTATGGGAGCCATGCTTTTGACGGTGAGAATCACACATACCAGTACATGTTCATTATTTAAAGCTTTTACGCTTTTAGTCAACGCCAAAGTGTTTTATTTATCAAGTGGACTGTATAACACAAGGTCATTCTGAACAGAAAGAGGCTCTTGAAAAAGTCCTTAAAAAGGCAACTCAAAAGCTGGAATGGAAATGGTGGGCCACTAAACTGGGGATTTGGATGATGTTTTGGATTGTACATGCCCTCACCAGGACCAGACCAAAATATCTATTCTAGCTGTTTAGAGATAACCAACACAACTCTAAATTCTTATCAAAAAAGATTCTCAATTAACTGTAAGCTGTCAAAGACAGTAAGGGTGTACCAAATCTAGCTAAGTCAGTATAGACAAAGTCAGACATTTTAGGGGACAAACACAGAAACAACAAACTTTTCAGTAAAGGGTGTCTTCAGGAATAGCGCCTGCATTACAAACATTGCATATGTACAGTGGATATGTCCAACAGTGTCATAATGAAAGGCTAGACATAGACTGAATGGTTTGGAGTGAGAGAGCTAAAGTCAATTGAGAAGATTAAGCATGGAACGGTGCTTGAAACTCAGAGAAGTGGATTACATGTTCCTCACTGTGGAGTCTGCAACCAAACCATCCTTTCTTGTATCGTCGCAACGCAGTGTAAAAGAACACATACAAAAACATTTGTACCGGACAGTAAATGTATTCCTGTAGTTAACTTGGTTCTCAATAGCAGAAAACATAGCAACTTAATGACATTGGTTGGCCAATCTCTCCAACTACAGCTCTCTCTCTGACAAAAATCCCCTTTTTCTGTGTCAAACCCCCACTTTCTATCTTCCTGCTGACATTGTGCAACAAATCAATGATTCATTAGGTTTCAGTCCCAGTGGATTACCTGTAACCCAAACTACGGACAAAACTAAACTGCAGACTGAGCCTACTCCATCACTGTAACTGAACATTACATGAAGCCAGGCCAGACTTAGAGAGCAGTAATAGGTCAAACCACAAAAGAGAAGACAATGGACAGGCCCATAGATTGCTTCCCTTGGTTGTCTGGTGATCGATGTTGCTGTGTGGTGGTTGTGGTTAGGTTTTTATTTGTTTATTGTTTATACATCAGAGATTCCTTTCCATGGTCATTAGAGTCTCTCATCTCAGAATGTGTAATATTCAGCACTGTGCGTTCATCCCTGCACCCCTTGAGTAGGACGTACAGTACAAGTAGCTCTCATGGGAGCAACTGATGGAAAAAATGGAGCATCTAGCAGTTAAGGTCTTCATGGACATTCATTATCTTTTATCGAAGCCTTTTTCCGATGATGAATGTTTGACGAGGGATGCCCCCCCCTTTTTCCCTCCTAGGGAATGATGTGTGCATTATGATGAAATATCGTCAATGGACATGACTGGACGTCTGGAGGATTGTATTGATCAGGAATGGAAGACATATGTTAGGTCTAGACGCTGTCATGTCATGATGCTGCTCTAAAACATCATGTATCGTGCATCATTGGATTCCACGCAGGTGGCTCATCAGCAAGCTTGGAAGAGACCTTTCCAAGTCAGCAAAAGAGGAGCAATTGATCCATCATCTCCCATAGCCAGGGAAGGTATATCGAGAGAGCTGTGAAGAACTTGTCCATACAGGACCTTGTTAGGTAGGCATTACACAAAATTATGACTGCAACATGCTCAGTCGGACATCTTGCGGGTGTCAGAGGAACATTCTGTGATGCAGTTTGTCAAAAACTAGCACATATGGCGCTTCCTGAGTGGGCGGGAGTAATAATGTAGGGACTGACAAAAGTAAGAGTACATTTGTGTGTGGTAAAAACACGCTGAATGGTTTATCTGCTTTTTGGAACAGAAACACTTTCCATATCAGTACTCCATTCAGACAGTGAAAAGTATAATTGATGTTGTCATCAAAACACTTGTGGCACCTGGGTAATTGGAAGAAAAAGCTCTTGTATTCCAGAGTTTAATTAAACTCTGGAATGCAAAACTATTGGCTTTGGAGTAGTGCTCTCAAAATACAGCAAACATGAATGTGTGTATGTGTTTGTCTGTGAAAGCATATGGCCTTGCCTGTGTGTGTGTAGTGTTTGTATGAAACAGAGTACCCTTAATGGGTTTTCACATAGTGTTATCATGCTCGTTTCAAAATGGTTTCCTGCTTTCAAAATGGCAGACCTTCTCTTTATGCGGTGTGGTGACATTTGTATTTTCTCTCGAAGGCCTTCGAGGATCATTAGACATTTCATAAGTGTACGCAAATTCAAAAACATCTCCCGAAAACTCCACTCCTCACAGCGAGAACCTAAGAAAGCGTTTGAGTTCCATTCAAATAGAGTGCATCATTAAGCTTGAAGTGCTGAGAGACAGGTCAGAGGTGTCAGGCTAAGTTGACTGAGACTCTGTGAACTAAAGAAGAGCGCCCCCCCCACCTCCCAACAAAAAATAAAGTCCAGACAGAATCACCTAAGAAGAACAATGCTCAAACAACACTGCGCCCCAGAGTTCAGTGAACATACATCACATAAGAAAGCCATTTATAAACCTGTCACCATACTGGCCAACCTCACCCTGACCTTTGTTATGCTTTTTATTTGGGCTGTGCTAGCCATGCTAGCTGTGCTAGTGGTGCCACTGTGCCGAAGGACCATAAGACAACACAGAGGGGAAACAAGAGCTGCATCCTGCTGACTCCATCCAAGGAAGGAAACCATTGTTGCGGTGTCGTCCTGAAGTTACGTCTGTGGGGCTGCAGAGTTAAGGAGCTGCAGAGGTGTGTGATGACGGTTGAGAAGAGAGGGTCGTCTTCGTGTCGGTTAGTGCAGTAATGGCCGCGGTGCCGGCTTGGATTTGTAAAGCTGCCAAGGTACAACGTGGTGTGTGCTGTGTATTGACGAAAGGTCAGTATGTGTCCACACCCTGGTCCCTTAACAGCTGCCATGCGTGTGACTTCGTAGATGACATTGTGATCGTTTTATCTGGACGCATTGCTGAGTGAACCAACCTGGGGGGGGAAAAGAGAGAGAGATGGATGGAGATGAACATAGTTGGATAGTAAATTCAATGACGTGACATCCACGGTTGTTCTTTCCCCAGGGGAACCAAATCCAATCCCATGCTGAGCCCAATAAATATTGCTTTTTGGAGAGAGAAAAAAAGCCAGGTGTCACCTTCCCTGCACTTTGACCTGGAAGGACTTGATGTGGGAGTGAGAAGATATCCAGTATATACCTTCACCGCGTGGGTCATCAACATGTCACTTCACATGCAGTCTCTGGTCTCTGTCCCCAGGAGAAGGTGTCAGAGCTGATTCTTTTTAGACAGAAGACCAGCACCTCATTACCCGGAACCTCGTCTGCCACCAGCCTCCTGATTTTATTAGCGACATAACGGCAGAGATACATTATCAAAGCTAATCAGAGTCAAATGAAGAGAAGTAGTGGAGTGAGACTGCAGGGATTGCCTCTTTACCCCTCTCGTTCAGCTGCCATGGTCATACCCCTTTCACAACCTTCACCTCTCTCATTGTCTTTCCATTCTTTCGTTCATTTTCTCTCTGCTAACTTCTACTCTATTTTATATATCTTTTTTCAATCTCAAGTTCTCTTTATTAATCTCTCCATCACGTCTCTATCTCCATTTTCCTCTGCCTCTTCGCCCTCTTCAGCTGCCCTCTCTTTCGCTTTCTGTCTTTCATTCTATCTCTCTCGTCCCTTCATCTTGCTCTTGCTCTAATGCTGTATTCCTCCCTCTGTTTCGCCTCCAGGGGTGGCCTGTTTGATATTCTGTCTGTGTGGTGGTCTGAAGGATGGATTACAGCATGGACAGGCCTCACAAACCACCCTGATCTACAGGACAGCATTTCAATCACTCTGCCACCATTGCTCCCCCTATATAAATACAACCTCTGAGGGAGAAAGAGAGAGAAAGAGTGAGAGAGAAGAGAAACAGAAAGAGGGGAAAAAGAGATAGAGAGGGGCCCAACAACAAACAAGAAAATTAGCAAATGTAGAATTTCATCAAGTGCTTTGGATGCTATGCCAACTAGTTGAAATATGCAAGATTTGGAGTTTCATACAGAACAGTATCTGCCTCTTACTGTGGGGAACAAAAGCCAGCCTCTTAACAAGAGCCCCAGTTAATTAGTATCAGTCATAGCCCAGGGCAGACTAGCGTTCACAATAGATGGCTGATCCAGGCCTCCCTAGGCCTTGCTGATGACATGGTTTCTCTCCTGCTACGTGTGTTCATGCCCTATCCTGCCTTGATCTCAAGGACCTTTCCCATTTAGAGGAAAAATTGCAGATCCCTCATGTGGCTCAAACAGAATTACTGGGCCTCCCTGGCCTGTTCTTCAATGGATCAATAGTGTGATCTGCCTAGGAGGACTTTAGGGGCATTGTAGAGGTTACAAATGAGAGCGTTTAGTCCAATGCACAGTGCTTAGGTACTAGGAGAATATTGATCTGATGAGACTCATCAGACGGTTTTCTTGCGAACATAATACTTGAAGAGTAATCATTATGATTAATAATATTTAGTCACATTGAGACAGTGGGTGTTAGTCTGTCCATGTTAAATATGAAATATGTAAGGGATAGTGCCCGACCAGGTGTCCAATATCACCTGATCATGGACACCTGGACCGCGCGTCGTGAACCGTCCGACGCGCGGCCACCTCGAAGGGCATTATCCCGCTTATACCATGGTCACTTGCCAACGATTTTTTTTGACAAACATTAATTTATCTTTACAGTCGTTTTGCAAAAGAAATCTAACGTTTTTGTTTAATTGTTAGCCAACTCTGATATTTTATAGTCCGCTCAGCTCATAGAACCAACACCGGCTTTCCCTTGGCTGAGCTATTAGCCCGAAAGCTAACGTTATGCTAGCAAGATTCAGAGGCAATAACATTGCGTGTACGGTTGACAAACAGTAAATATAATTTTACAGTATGTTTGACAATAAGATTTGCTAGCTAATAAAGAATATATTGTGCTTATTAAAGTTATGCATTGTGCTTATTAAAATTATGTACTTAGAAGTGTGCTCAGGCTTAAACATTGGGTCTCACACTGAGTGTGGGAAGCAGGCTGTTCTTTGTGTCTCTATCTCTTCATTTTCAGAAACAACCTTGAAACTGGGTGGAGATGGCACCCGAGCAAGTGGGACGCGCGTAGGCAAGAACAACTCCCTGACGCACGAGAGAACAAGCTGAACCCTTTTTGATACTTGTGTTTCAATTGCATTGTATATAATATGCTGGGGCAGGGAAATATAGCCAGTTGGACTTCGTGAACCAGCCCAAACTCTGTTGCGGGTAGGGAAACGTAGACAACCCCAGAGCTCTGTACTTGTTGATTTCCAACTGCTGCATTAAAGCTGATATTATGGGACCTCTGCGACTCCAGACCACTCTTTCTAGAACACAGATTTGTGTCATTGAACACTATCATTACATATTGGAATAGACACATAGATATATGAATCCTTCACTATCCAGCCATGTCACTGTCTCAAAATCAATATCAAGATTTTCACGAACAAAGTATCGGCCATACTTAGTACTAGGCTACAGTACGGCCGCAGCCTGTGGAGTGAGTCGAAGAGCAAATGGATGAGGGATGACCGCATCAAAGTTGACATTTTCTCCAAACAGTAATTATAATTTGACAGTATGTTAACAACATGAATAGCCAGCTATCGAGCCATGTCATTGTCCCCAAATAAAATCACGTTTTTAAGAAGAAAATAATCGGCAATGTGTAGAGTTGCTGCTACTGTCGTGTTGGCCTATTCCATCTGTACACAACCATTTTACGTTGGACTTACTGCAACTCTAGAAATGACTCTAGAAATTGGGGTAAGAATCTTTAACCTAGTGAATATTTTTTATCCAACTGTGAACACACTTTACATAGATTTCCACGTTAGTGTGCAGTCAGATACCTGCCTATATCTTTCGATTGTTTCCGACCATATACAGAGAGATTGACCTCCTAATTATTATACACCTCAGGGATAATGCAACATGCTTACGTTGGTGAAATGGTTATTACTTGATGGTACGTTTTCCTGTGAAAGTAACTAAACATTATCAGTGTCTTCTTAATAATAACCATCTTTTCTTGATTTGATTACTCCAACAGGGTGCTGTAAAAGTAATGAGATGTTATGTTAGCAACTCATCTAAAATCTGAAATGTATTGAGTATAATCCATTTAATTTCCCTTTATGTCAATGATATTCCCTGAAGGCAGTGTCCTCTTTCAGCAATAATACTCCCTGCCACACTGCACACAGCCCGGGAAGGGTTTGAGGAACATGATGAAGTGGGTCAAGGTGTTGGCCTGGCCTCCAAATTCCTCAGTTCTCAATCCAATTGAGCAGCTGCAGGATCTGCTGGACCAACAAATCAGATCCAAAATGACTCCTTGTCACAACTTACAGGACTTTAAGGATCTGCTGCCAATGTTTCGGTACCAGGCACCACAAGACTCCTTCAGGGTGTTGTAGACTCTATGCTTCGGCCGTTTTGGCGGCACACAGAGGACCAACAGCATATTAGACGGATGTAAAAAAAAAAATGCTCACGTACATGATATATAAAAGATGTAACATACCTTAAAAGCATAATAAATTCTATGAATTGAATGGCAAATTCTGTGTTGTACATGGATAATGCGTTCTTTGATTCCAGCCCATTCCTGCCACAGCTCCTAACTGTACCAACTCTATTTGACCTTCCTTTAAACAGCACAAATCCATTTGTCTTCTCTGCTACAATGGGTGGTTGAAGGTACAAAGAGAAGAAGAAAAAAAATTGAGAAAAAAACAAAACATGCAACAAATAAATGAAATGCCTCTGTCAACAATTCTATTTTTGGTGGGGACAGGCAGCGGGGGAGGGGGGGGGGGGGGGGGGGGGGCGATTAAAATGTCATTGCCTCTGTTCATTTTCTGTGATGTTTCTGTTGAACTTTACACACTTGACTTGTTCTGTCCATAAAATTTGAATTATTGTCCCAGGCTTTTCTCACACACATGCACTGACACACACACACGGTGACTCCGTTCAGAATTTTAAGGTCATTCTTCCGAAAGTTGAGTGTCAGCACCCAGCACCATCATCCAGTAGATATTAAGTGATGAGTTATGAAAAAATGAAGTGAGTCCTCCATATTACACCAATCAGGGATCACACGTCACTGAGAAAAATCCTCACCCTACAAAATGAAGATCTTTCTGATAGCCAGTGGATGGCTTAAATTGAGTCAAGTGAAATGTTACTGACATTGAAATAATCATCCAATGAAATAATTACAGAGAGAATTTTGTTCAGAATGTGACTGCTGTGTTGTGACTGCTGTGTTGTCCAGGAAAACCATTTCTATAACCGTGCCGCTTTTACATTTACATTTAGTCATTTAGCAGACGCTCTTATCCAGAGCGACTTACAGTAAGTACAGGGACATTCCCCCCGAAGCAAGTAGGGTGAAATGCCTTGCCCAAGGACACAACGTCATTTTGCACGGCCCGGAATCGAACTGGCAACCTTCAGATTACTAGCCCGACTCACTCACCGCTCAGCCACCTGACTCCCTGATTTTCCGTGCAAATCGTGCTGCGTGTCTGGTACCCCACCCCCTGATCATCACTGTGCAAATACTTTGCTCTGTGGTGTTGAGCACAATCAGGAAAACACATTAGTTTACCACAAACACTCAATGGTGGAAAAAATGTAAACTAAAAGTAGGGAGGCATCCGATGATTGGATAAAAAAAAAGAAGAAAAAAAAAAGGAAAGAAAGAAAATATAACCCTGTGGAGGTTGTCTGACGAGAACAGATGAGCTGCTGACTAACACCTCCAGTCTGAAGGATGCTGGGCTGAGAGGGTCCTCTCAAGACTGACACTGAGAAGTAGTGCTTGGCATGTGGACCGGGCGTGTCAATTAGCAGGGATGGAGGACCACTGTCTGTCTATGGGAAGCTCATTAACTCCAAGGTCAGTTCCATCAGACCCCCCCCCCCACCCCCCCCACCCCCCTCCCCCAAGCTGTCAATATCCAACATTACCAGCGGGAAGGAGTGAAAAAAAACATGTGTGCTGCTGACACACAATGGGTGATCTACATGTGTGCATACACACAAGTTCCTTCTGACAGATCCATGGAGGGACACTCACTTACCGAAATACTGTACACACACACACGCACATGCATGAGTAACCTGACACACTTAAATGGTTCATTCCTAGATGAGAACATGTTGCATGCAGAGCAGGTAGCAGATGCTCGTTCAAATGTATATTGCAATTGTGTTTATGCAAAACCTGTTTTATCAATGACTGCACATGGGTCAATGAGACTCAGGCAGCACAGAGATCCTGTGTAGCCCCCCTCCTCCCTGGTAACATCCATCAGTAATGGCCTTGGAAGAATTGTACTCAAGTATATATGTGTTGGAATTGTGATTTATTTTAAGATATAGAGCCAGCTGTTGCTTAGCTGAGAAAATAGCTTACCTTTTAAGGGTTGTGACTGTTATAAAATATGGACATAAGGGGTGTCAAACAGGAAAAAGATTGCTCGCTCCATCACTGAGGACAAAAATATATAAATAATCTAATAATCTAAAATTCCAGATTCATATGACACATATCATCCTTTGGTACTGAGGTTTATTATGTTGGTAAAGCTAATACGTTACATACATATTATATGAGCCAAATAGCCTTTTTGTGCATATTTACAACAAATCATCTCTGACATGGTATTAGGTGGCTTCTCATGGTATGGCATGGTGCTGTGAGCATGTCCACCGCATCATACAGAACCGAGTTGTTCATCAATGTGACCTGTGTCTTCCTTTGTTTGGTATGATTAGTGCACTCTCAGTGTCTCTACCTATGTAGACCAGTAATTGCTAGGTCCAGTGACTTTGTGAAGGTTCCCTCTACATCTCTACTGACACCCAGCCTTGCTGTCTGTCCCTGTGTTATTGGAAGGTGCTGAAGGGAAATATCTTGCAACCTTTTCCCCCCGACACGGAGACTGCCACCTCTGTGGCCTCAGCCCAGATCTTAACTCGACTGTCAAAAACTAAAAGACAAAAAGCCTCTTGTTGCTGCTCCCTGGAGTATGGCTGCAACTCAATTTGCTCACAGGTGACAGACAGAGTTTCAATCTGTCCTGGAGTATTGTCTCTGGCTTTTTGCTCCCTTTGCTCTTTTTGCTCTGCCTGTCATATATATATATATACTGTATATATACACACACTGAATAATTATTAGTCCCTTCTCTCTCTCTCTCTCTCTGTCCCTCTCTCTCTGTCCCTCTCTCTCTCTCTCTCTCTCTCTCTCTCTCTCTCTCTCTCTCTCTCTCTCTGTCTCTCTCTCTCTCTCTCCCTGTCTTTCTCCAGCTCTTTCTCTCAGGATATATCTCGACAGTGATGTACACAGTCCTTTCTTCTATCTATTTTTCTGATTTTAGACAGTAGCAGTAGACAGTACTCCATTCCCTACCATCCATTCATAGTATGGCTTTCTTTGCTGTAAGGAAAGTTAATTATAATTTCCCCCAAAATTCTGATCAATTTGCGTATTGAAAGAAAACACAAAAAACAAAGGCACAAAAACATATAAGAAAAGCTTTTGCCATGTATCAGAGATTTTGAGCTTCATTTCAAGATGCTGGAGGGACACGCTGTCGTTTGATTTTTGCCGTCATCATAGCGGCTCCTAATGTCTATCCTAGGGTCCCTGCCATTCAGGACAGGATCATAGAGTTCATATTATTGGCTGGATTAGCTTTCGTACATTCACATTAAAAGTTTATCTATTGGAGCTCTGTTATTTTCGGTGATTTTTCCATGATCATTTTATCCAACATAATTGAAAATCTTCTCACTTCATTGACCATTGTGTGGGATAACAAAAGAAAAGGGAGCATATTCCAGCCACAGCTGGGCAAGAAAACGTCTGAATTCAGCACTGTTAAGGAAAATTTTGGTTTCAATCATTTAGATGGTGTGACCTTTTCCAAGAAGCCCAATCAGTCTGGGCTGTTCTGGGCTTTGTAGTTGCTGCCACGGCTGCCAGCAAGGGAGCAAACTACTGTCAAAGAACTACCATCATTTCACTTTGTATATTTATTTTCTCTCTCTCTCTCTCTCTCTCTCTCTCTCTCTCTCTCTCTCTCTCTCTCTCTCTCTCTCTCTCTCTCTCTCTCTCTCTCTCTCTCTCTCTCTCTCTCTCTCTCTCTCTCTCTCTCTCTCTCCATTATTCCATTCATCCATCCCTTCATCCATCTATCCATGTGGCATTACCAGCTTTCTCTTCCTGTAATCATTGTTTCATTCTTTACAATGAAGCCAATATACATGACTTTCACAATAATAACATGACCCATGTTGTGTGTGCACTGAATATGCAACCTTTCTCTTTATAAGAGAGTACTATTGTATCCCTTTGTATGCTCACGGTACAGTACAGTATGTGTGCATTCACATTATGCTGCAGTAGACTATAGGCTATGAGAAGTAAATACAACCGCAAGATTGAAGAAAACATCCTATATCATCACATCAATTGTTTTTTTTTCAGAACTTCATTATCTCTGTGTGGGATCCCTAGAACACCACTCTACCCTTCAATGGATCTCTGATTGTTTTCATGTTTATTCACAACCCACAGGTCAGTAGTCTACAGACATTCCCCATTCCTTCCAAGGACAATTTGGACAGATATGAATAAAAATGATCTAACAGTAATTCTCACAGAGGAAGGACCCACAGCAACCATGAATATCATTACTGGCTAATCTAAGCCTGTTTACTGCTCAGCTGTTGATTGTACAGTAGCAACCACTCTACTAGTTGCCGCAGAGCTATCAATTACTTATTTTACATACCCACTGTTGAGTATATAATTTGCATGCAATAACATATTGAATGGGTTTTCGTTTCTTTTCAAAGAAATCTTGCCTAAAAATCTTTCCAAAATCCTCCATTGCTTGGTCAAATGTGGGCATGATTGATACCAAAACAGGAAACGGTAATATTAATCACTAGACAGTTTAGGATTTGGAAAAGAGAGTACAGTATGAAATCAACAAACATAGGACAATACTTTTGCCGTTGTCACAAAATAAAAAAGCATTTACCGTCCGAGATGAAGGTCAATAGCGAAACAAACTGTTTCACTGCATTTTAAGGAGACAGATCACTCCAAAGTGCAAGACAATCTTGAATCTATGGTCTGCAGTTAATGCATGCATTCCAGGAAAAAGGCTCCTACAAAGCCTGGCAAAAGCATTGAGGAATGTGGCTTAGAGAAGTCTTCCTGTAGGAAAAAGGTATTTATAATGTACATGTCGCAAGAAAGGTTGTTTATGAACCCATGGTACTGTACACACACATACACAAACACACAAAACTAAAAAAGACATCTGTAGCTGCAGAAAAGTAAAAATGCAATTAGAGTCATACGTTGGAGTCGTCCCTTTCTTAACTTAACTTCCTCTCCTACCCTTGACCTAGATGGATTAATATTCAGGGAAAACTGAAAATTAAAAAGGAGAGGAAGTACAATTATACAGAGAAAAGGTAACATGGTATGTGATCAAATATAGTATTTTCCTTGAACTGTGGGGGTAAGGGGATGGATGTTCTCTTAATATAAGCGTAAAGAGCAACTAAGGGTATATTTCAGGGGACACTTTTTTCCCTCATCGGCACCTCCTTTGGGGGGGCCAAGACAAAGGTTGGCTGGATCATACAAATTACACTAATACTGCTCGATTCTAGCACTCATAGAGTCGGGATTTATTCTGGGTGCTTTTATTATGCATGGGTAAGAATCTTAACACTGTCCATGCTCTACTTCCATTAATGTGGTGTGAAATTAATCCTGAGGTCATGGCCTTCCTGCCCTAATATCCTTGCCATGTTCAAACTACACTTTTTTATTATTTTTTCTTGTCCTGATTTCAATAATGTATATTGTAAGCGCATGACTTTGAGGAGGATTTCATTAAACAAAGGTCCCCTGGTTTGCTGAAATGTCACTTAGTAATTTGGTTTGTTATTCTCCCATTTTGAACCGGAGGTCCCCTTCTTTAACAAAAATAGTAAAATACAACTTTCTACAAAAAGTTTTGTGAAATTGTCAAAAAGCCCCTGTCCTCCATGACACTATACTATACATTACAGTGAGAACAAACAAAATAGCCACATTTATAAATGCAGATACATGTTATGTACTGTACAGTAATTGGCCTTAAAATGAGAAATGATCAATGTAAAAGGATGCAGCTAACATGTGAGTATAATTTTACCGTCATCAATCTTCTGAGACATAGTTAAAGGACACAAACACCCAGATACTTTCTGAAGCGTCAGTTGTATTCCCTATTCAAGACAATTCGGAATATCCTGTTTCTTAAACCAAACATCCACAAACCACCATCCCCCCCAAATTAGGCAAATCATATAGTTCAACTGTGGCCTGACACCACACCTCCATTGGGCCCAAGGGTGTACTAGGTTTAACCTTCCATTTAGTTGCAGTCATCATTAAATGAAGATTATTGAGCTTGCACTCTACATACTCCAACCAACAAAACAACTGCAGCTCAGTGCCATTCTCAGGGCTTTTACGACACTTCACAATCACCTTCCTCCTGTTTCAGAACTACTAAGTTCATGGCGAAAATGACCTTGACGTTAAACTTAATGCATTCACTGAGAATAGCATCGGATCATGGGCCAGGCATGAGACAATCTTCTCTCTCTGTCGGCTGAAGGAAATAAAAGCTTCTACATTTGAATACACATTCAAAATGCTATTATAAAAATATAGAGCAGTTTGAGGATATGCAGTGTCAAGTAGCCGAGAGGCATCAGGCTTACCCTTCTATGGAGACAAAACCTAGTTCAAGGCAAGTTGGCAGACAGGTCACTGGCGTTGAACTATCTGCATTAATTATTTTGTAATTAGCCACATGTAATTGCTTTCTGACACCTAGGATTACACTGTCTTTGTAACGTATTAGCTGCCTCAATTACGGGAAGGGTGTTGGATAAGCCAGTACTTCATGTGGCTTATCTTTCCATTTTCTCCTTTCTCTACCCCTCTTTCTCTACACTCAGCCCCCCCCCCCTAACATCAACCCACCCTACATTTTTCTCCCTCTTCGCTCCTTTGATATCTCACAAGAGGCGGTCTAAGCCACTGCAGTGAGCCAGCATGTGATGTTAGACCAAGACAAATGATACCCAGTCTGCCTGTGATCTCCGCGCCTGGTCCTCTTAGTCCTTTATTAAGTCCAAAGACGATCATTAACTTCACAGTAAACAACTGCTGTACTGGTGGTGTTTTTAAGGGAAACATGACACACATGCTCGATGATCCTCTGTGGCAGCACAGTGGATTCAGGCTGCATATCCCGTCTCCTACCCAGACTGTGTCTGCACATTGAGACGTTAATGCCCATGTGTTTAGATCTCATATCTCTGGTCCTGGGGATATTCAGCCAGGCTTCAGTTCAAACAGAGGCTGTTGATTATCAGGGGAGCTTGGGGATGCATCTGGGGCTGTGGGAGGCGGAAGGCCGGATGTGGTGATAAGCCCAGGTCTTATGGGCTGACTGAGCCGCCTGACTTGTCCTGGGGGAAGCATGTGTGTGTGTTTGTGTGTGTGTTTAGTGTGTGTGTTCTGGGTCTGGCCAGAACTTCCTTGTGTGCTCTATCTACTGAAACGAGATATTTGATTTGGGGGTTGAGGGCTAGGAGCTGGCACTGGCGCTGGGGTTGAGAGAGTTGGGGGCTGGTGTAGGAGGCTGGGAGCTGGGGCTGGAGGCTGGGAGCTGGGGTTGGGGGCTAGGGCGGAGGAAGGGGACGTTGTGAATTATTTGTGAGGCAAGAAGAGCCAGAGGTGAAGAGAATGGATAGGTAGGGGAGGCTGCATCAAATGAGATGAGCAAAGGAAAGGGGATCAGGAAGGGAGATGTCTCAGGCTACAAGGGACTTTTCTGCCTGCAAACGCCTTCTTCCACTATGACGTTTCAACTCATTTTACATGTTCCATCAGTGGTATTCATCACCTCTCCCTAAAGGCATAGGTTTAACACACTTAAAAGGACCTTGAATATACCGTAGTTGATGCACAGATAAAAATAGACAACCCAATGTTTGCTTGTGAAGAAAGGTTAAATATAACCAAATCTGAACCTGGGAGAATAAAACAATATTACTTATAGACAATGCTCGAAGCTTGCATGACATTGTTTATTTACGAATGGAAATTAAATCAACTTTCCTCCCTGGCAGTTTATTCCTGCATTTCATGTTTGGCAAAGGCATTGGTAAATCGTGTAAGGCCAGACATCAGAAGTTGCAGAGCATTCTTTCACGAGGGAGAAGAAGACATGTTCACCACAGAGAGCAGCAAAACAACAAGGATGGTGTTAGCATGCC
The DNA here is from genome assembly GCF_038355195.1 of Osmerus mordax. Classification (NCBI taxonomy): domain Eukaryota; kingdom Metazoa; phylum Chordata; class Actinopteri; order Osmeriformes; family Osmeridae; genus Osmerus; species Osmerus mordax. The sequence continues at coordinate 7,684,213 of NC_090053.1, forward strand.
GACAGTGCAGTTCTTGTAGGCTACAGAGTCTAGACTTCTCCAGCATTATATCAGGGACCCTGTGTACCAAGCACACACGCACAAAACACACACGCACACACCGAAACCTTTCCCTCCAATGCAGGAAGAACAAAAGAAAGAAAAAGCATACTGTAGGATAACAAAACAAAAAGTAATCAGAGTTGTGTGTAGTAGTGAGCTGAGGTCATTTGCGGGGTTCAGTTGTGGAAATGCCAAGTGTTTCACCGTCGCCCACTGTTTTTTTTCACACTTTCCTGTGCCTTCACTACACCTCGCCCACTGGAGATGCTGCCTTATTTTCTTCTGTATTGGATCAGATTGAAGTTCAAAAGAGGCAATTTAGGGGGTAACTTAAGGGAGAGCAGGCTTGAGAAAGAGAGCAAGAGAAGGGAGAGAGGTGGCAGCTGCTCTCTCTCTCTCCCTGCCTCAGCAAACAGGCCTCTGTTGCTCTGCCAATCTTTATTGGACTTTGGTCCGGTGCTGGAGATGGAGTCTGGACCAATTTGTGTCTCGCTAGTTGACTTTAAAGAGCCTAATAGGTATGATGGGAAGAGGGCCCCGCTGAGTAGATAGTTCAGCCTCCATGTTTCAGATGCTAAAACAAGGCGCAGTAGAAACTTGTCGACACTCCAAATAACTTTAGAGTGTTTGAGTGAGTAATGTAATGACATCGAAGGGATGATCCCTTCCTCATCCACAACAGTACACCGGGGCTTGGCTGACACATCCACCCCTGACGTTTCCCTTTTTGCGGCAGGTGGAACTTGAGTTGCAGAAGGGACTGGCTAGTTCCATGCATTCAGTTTAGTGAAACACCTGAGAGATATAATTGTAATCGCCTATAGATTTAGTGAAAGTAGGGACCTCAGTCTTTAACACCTGGCTGTGCATCTTGCAAGGATCAAGACACAAATGTCTCAAATGAATAGAGCTATTTAAGATTTCCATTTACTTGCCAGTGAAACCACTTAAAGTTAATACTCTGTTCTTTGGGAGAAACTTTGTTTAATAGTCCCTCTTGCCAGAAATGTCATTGAAATGATTTGATTATCTGGTGACCATTAAAACAGTTAGGCATTCAGAGGTATAATGACAGTTGGTGTATTGAAGACAGTACACTACTTATGTAGTTTTAGTGAATCAAACTATGAATCCAAGTCAGCCAGGCCTAAACTCAGCCTCCAACACAAACAAACATCTCTTCTGACAGATTTATCTGCAGGCCAGATCATGGCCATTGATTGCCTTCCCTGCTTCCAGTTAGACATGAATTTATTCATAATTCAATCTTTTACATGCTGCATTTTTCATGGCTTTGCTTGTCTAATATGTCCTCATAAATTCCTTATGCTCTCTCTTGTCAGAGCTTCTTTGGCAGCCAAGCTTTGTAACGCTGTAACTCAACACAAGCCGTTAGCATTTAAAACAGCCCTGTAGCACATTATGGTGCCAGCACACATAAACTTTTTAAACTCCTCTGTGAGTGTGGTGTGAGTTGAGTACATTTCTGATGCATTCAGACGTCTTAAAGGCCTATCACAGTTTGTCATGCATGTCCACTTACCCATTTGTCACGATAGATATTGTGTAGAGCATGGCAACGAACATGTCACATGTTGTTTCTATCTTTAACTTTAAACAGGCCTAAATTAAACTTGAAGTTTTTCTCCCTTGGGTTAGACGTTAAGTAGAATAGTCTGGAGGCAAATCTCTTTTTCTCCATCTCACTTCTTCGAAGAAAGATGGGAGCTTACAGAGAACAAACTTTGTTGTACCGATAGGTAAGGTTCCCTATCGGAAGGTTTTAGACCGATACTCTTTGGCTGAACGTTCTGCATCAGATACACATTGTCTGTTTAAATGAAAAAGCAATGGCTTATTTCTGTGAAAATATCAGCTCTTTTTTCTACAGAACTTCTTCTCACAAGACTCCAATAATAAACAAAAAATCTGTAAATGCTTGGTGGGTACAAGCCCCTGCAACAAAGATCAAATGTGACACAAAATCTTATACTGTATCCTAGCCCTACTCATATAAAACATCTTAATAAACTACCAGCCACCTCATGGAAAATTAAATAAGGATATTGGCATTGGTGCTCAAAGTAAATAGAAACACGTCTCTCCAGACCTGAAAAGAGTGAGGATAAGAGAAGTGGAGTATCTGGGCAAGGTCTTAATCACAGTGATTCATAAGCCAATTAATCAGCATGTCCCTTGGAGGAGAGTGCCACCCTTTCCTCCAACGACATCAGGAAACGTTGCAAACAAATAACAGTAATCCATTTGTTGCCCCCAGGTCTGGTTTCCTGTTTCCTATCTCGAAAAATCTCGAAAAGCTTTTTCAAACACCATTTTTGGCACTATTTTCTGCAAAGGATCCAGGGACAGTCTTTGTGTTCACACTGCTCCATTCTGTTTAAATTTTCACTCGGATATATAAAAAAAAACGACTTCAATCCTGAGCTTAAGCTGTATGTATCCATTGTTTTCCATGCAGCTGAGCTTCTCTTCGCAAAATGTATCGCACAAGGGTTTGTGGGACAGGTAGTGTCATGTCTGGATCCATTTTCCCTCTCACTCATCTATCACTCAGTGAGATTGCCAGACGCCCAACAAGTATGAATAAACAATTGGTTCATTTGCCAAGTTTGGGACGTGCTGTCTGAGCCATTCTGAGCTTTAATAAACCTCTTGCGTCTTCGGCCTTGCTGGACATCAGTCAGACCACAGTGTCACCTTTGCCTGCCATGGCCTGCTCTCCTTCCCTGAGGTTGTGTGACTGTCTGTGTGGATGATGTTGTCAGTACTTCTAAGTGGCACTGAGTGTGACCTTGTTCTACTAACATCTGTGCTGTCCTGCCTACACAGTACTGAAACCAGCGACGCACAGCTGTGAGATGAGCCAGCAGGCAGGGAGCCCCTGAGTCTCTGGGACACACAGCCAAGGGCAAGTCGTCAGGATACACAACTTCACTGGTCGAATCACGGTTTGAGGTAAACACCACAGGTCGGGGGGGTCGATACATTTATATATCGTTCTTACATGTAATCGTAAATATCACAATATAGGCCTAGTTACCATATTCTTTCAATAACAGGTTGGCGATACACAGAAATTTTGACTTTATGGCAGGGAATATCACACACTATTACAGTGACCAGTGCCCAATAAAACTCAAGAAACACCGCCCGCGAGTGACCAGGCAGTGTGAAATAGGCTACAGAAGCTTGTTGAATCACCTCAGTCTAGCGGTGCGTTCTGCGTTGTGAGAAAGTGCAAGAAAGGCAAGTTTGCTATCTAATACCCCAAAAATCTGTCATGAATGTATTTGTAATGGCAATTAGCTGTAGAATATTCACAAGAATGTTAATGATAGAAACCCTAACCCTAACCACCAACTTAAAAGATAGCTATCGCTAGCTTTATATCAAGCAAGATAGCTTCATTTGTCTGTCTCATTGCTTGTCAGAATCTGGAGAGATTTCCAACAACCTTATTTTGTGATGAACAGTCAGATATGTTCCTCTGGCAACTTTTTTTTATTTCAGAAAGAAATTACTACAAACAATAGTGCTTGAAGTCAACAATGACAATACAATGACAATCGGGGGGGCACTGAGTTGACCCCCCCGATTATCATTGTATAATTTGCACGCTCAAAACGTGTGTTATGCTTTCAGGAATGTGTTATGTAGAGGAATGTAAAATGCCTGGTATGGTATCTTGATGATACATTCAATCATGTATAGTGTAACAGATTTAGTCATCTTGATGAAATTGCTTATTTCCCTCTCACATAGCATTACAAGTCTTCTAGGCAAAGTGCCCGCAGTCTGACAGCACAAGGTAAACGTTAATCATGATGACAAAACCTGGTGCCCCCCCACCATCCCCTGACCACCACTATATCAATGCATTTTTCCTGACACGTTGAACCAACAACAGGTACCAGTAGAGCCTGTTGACTGGAGGATGAACTCAGCCAGGCCTCTGCAGATGTAAGGCCTTTCTCCCCTCCAGTGTTGACAGCGGTGACGATTGTTGACCAGCCTCAGAGTGGTAAAGCTCACCCATAATGGATGCTCCCTCGACACTACACAATCGTCTTGTCTCACTTGTTGTTTCTCTGTCACCCTGACGCATTTTCTCCCTGAACTCTCTTCTTTTCTCTCTCTCTCTCTCTCTCTCTCTCTCTCTCTCTCTCTCTCTCTCTCTCTCTCTCTCTCTCTCTCTCTCTCTCTCTCTCCTCTCCTCTCCTCCTTTCCTTCATATTGTCTCTTCTGTCTCTCCAATCCCTCCCTCCCTCACAGCCTGTGTTGAATGTTTAGCATGGATGTAATGGTACATGGAGTGTCTGCCATTACAGTGGCAGTATACCATTCATCCTGGGGAGAATCCTTGCTCGGGAGATCAATAGCCACTGGCAGGAAGATGAAGAATAGCGGCAGTAAGTGGAGGAGGGAGGGCCATGCAGTCTACCTACCATTGATTGAGAAAGCTGGCATCCCATCCTGGACAACAGCCACAGTGGACGAGCTAACCACTTACTGTTTATTAATTACCATCCTAAGACTGCAAATATCATCCCAGGGTGGGCTGCTGCAGTGGTACATGGAGAACAACTTTAGAACCGAAACCCTCGAGATGCCCTCATTTCAACAAGTACAATGAGAAATATGATGTAACTTCTCACAATGTTCAGGCTAAGTCTAAACGAATGTGTACCGTTCAAGGTGGTTTAAGTTTGCGTAGTTCTTGGTCTCATTATAAAATAAAGTGCAGGCCCTCCATACATTTACATTTAGTCATTCAGCAGACGCTTTTATCCAAAGCGACTTACAAGAAAGAGCTTTACAAAAGGAGCATAGGTCAATGATCATAAACAACAGGATAGCCCCCAAAACAATGCGGGTAGCCAAAACATGAAGCATACATTGTGAAAAGCAAGTAAGAACCAAAGGGTAGAACCAGAGGAGCATGTAGTTACATAAATAAATCACAATTAAACCACAGGATCCTCGAAAGTGCTGGATTGTACCATAGGGTAGTAGTGTTACAACATGCACAGAACCCTACTTAGTATGACCATAAAGTTTGACCTACAGTACATCAGCATGGTGGAAACCCTTTGCAGAACAAATGATGTATAATAAAAACCTTCTACATTTTTCAAGGTTTTTTTTAATGTTTTATTTATGCATTGTGGAATATTGCCACTGTGGGTTTAAGTTGTGTTTTTATGATTATGCAGCTTGACTTTGCTAATTGCTGTCTTGAAACTGAATATACAGTAGAGGGACTTGCTTTGAAACAAATACAACTCAGAGGTCAAGGAATTAGAACAGGATTATGGCTGTTTCCATACCACCCAGTGGAACCACATTTTTACAAACTACAACCATCCCATTATTTTAAAGGAACATGGAGTGCCAATTAAAGCCAAGGACTTGTTTTGCTAGGCTTTGATAACAACAGCAACATCAACATCCTCAGAAATACTTTTAGGCCTCAACTTCACAACTTTCGACGCACATTCTACTGAGAAGCTTTGTGTTCTCTCTTCCCCCCAAGAGAAAGAGGCAGAGAGGACGGGGGGGGGGTGGGGGGAGGGAGGGAGGCAAGGGGGGATAGAGAGAGAAGTAGAGAGAGATCAACCATGAAAGTGCTGACAGAGCATGTGCTGTTGGAAGACAGCAGAGAGGCCGGTCTTGTAAAAGCAGTGATGGGACTAGCTCGCTGGGTGATACATCATTCTCTCTCCTCTAGATCACTCTGGAGGACAGAAGGAGAGGTAATTCTGTCTTCTAATGTCTGTCTAGAATGACCCCTGCACCGTGTACAACTCTGACATCATAAACAAATGATGCACAGTATGAGATAGATTCAGGCACATGACAATATTGTCATCAAGCACCCATAATTCCCAGTTCTTCATGCAAATAAGGCATTCAACTTATAACTGGATCAAGCAAGCACCATTGCACAGTTCAGTGCTGGTTGATTTTACTAACAAGTCAAGGCGAGTGTTTAGTGTTGTGATGAGCGCCAAAAAAATAAGTGAAGACACTTACCTTTTGGGAGAGGTGTGGGCTTATTACTGCATAAATCTGTGACAGAACAAAAATGTGCTTGCTGGTTGCAAACCTGGGAATAATGTATTAGGTATTTTTTATTCCATTACACAATGTGTCTTTTCGCAGAAAACAATGAGGAATGTTAAATACAGATTACTGTAAATATGCGCATAGTTGACATATTGCTCTAGCACAGTGTATACATGGTTGAAAATGAATAACTTGTGGAGGAAACTCATTCGTGTATTAGGTTATTTAGTATTACTCTATAGTGAAAAACTAACGGTATCGTAAAGAATCTTCAGTCATTAGTCTCTTATCAGTTTGTTTCTCCTCTTTTCTTCCTTATATTCCTGAGGGCAGTCTAGCTTTGCAATGTGTTTAGCTTCAGATCTTTCTCCAGTGAAAACAGCCAATGTCTCCATCCTTCTTTTATTCACCTTCTGTCTTTTCCACAGTCATGGGACAGCTGTCTTTCCTCTCCCCCTGTCTGTCAGCACTACAGTTTGCTTGCATTTTTTATGCTACTGGAACTCAGCCTGCAAAAACGTGTCGCCACTGTTTTCTCAAACCTTTTTTCACAATTCCTTGGTACTCATAATTTTCATCCCATCTGCTGGGCTGTTCACTCAAATGCACATTGACTTCACATTTTAGGAGGTTTTGAAATATTCAATGAGAACCCAAAAACATCATCATTAGTTGTTTGGAAAATGGGCCTCACAGAGCAGAAAAAGCAAGGGAAAAACAACCTTCTTCCAAACCTAGATATCACCCCTCCCCCCTTTCTGGCTTTCAGGAGCATAAGTATGTTTGAGGCAGCTTGAGTCCCATCATGGTTCCCTTGCCTGAGACTAATGAGCAGGCGCTCCAGCGGGCACACATGTGACGATCTACCATTTCCCAGTCACTCCACGTCCCCCCCCCCCGTCCCCCGTCCCCCCCCTCACCCTCTAAGCAGCCGAGCTGGAATAAGCACATCTCGAACAGCAGCAGTGGAAAACAGAACCTCTGCGGTGTTTCCGGCCTCTCGTGGCTGGGCATGTTGAACTAGATAAACGGGATGAAATCAGATCACAATGGCCTTGATGTCCAGCTCTGGGATTTAGATGGGGGGAGCAGAGGGAGAGAGGGAAAGAGGGGGGAGAGAGGCAAGGGAGAGGACCCTGACAGCTTGTGCCCTTGATGGCCAAATCCCGACCCCTGTTGTCCTTCCAAGCAGGAAGGCCTTTCCGGCTGTCAGCCAGTGAGCCTGGCCCCGGTCGACATCGAGGCTGCGGCGCCCCGATTCCTCTCCCTTTCCTCCCTCCGCTGTCGTGCATGCGCTTGTTCCCTTTCCCTTTCTCTCTCTTTTAAATAAAACATACTCTTTCCCCCCGTCCTCTGTGGGAGAGTGGTTCCAGACTGTTGTCCCTAAGCCGGTCTCCCAGGCCCTGGGAGGGAAAATCTCTCCAAAACTCTTCTCCAACTGTCCATCTGTGCAGGGGCTGGTCGGGGGGTGCTGGTGGCGAGGACGGGGGTGGTGATGCTGGAGGAGGAGGTGCTGTGTTTTGGAGCAGTGAATTCAGCTGGCTCTCTGTCGGCTTCCCTGAATACACAGTCTGCACTCTCCCTGATACATGTTTGTTTGCATATGGTAATTTGAAGTTTATGGTAATTCGTAACAGATCGTGTGACATTTGTCGAAGTTTCTGTACAACATTTTCAAAATCCTCGTTGTGTAGGTTGGGGCTTCTCAAGGTGTGGGGTGACCCCTGGAGTGAGGGGTTGAACTATCGAATGAGGAAGGGTGGGATTGAGGAGAGGAGTTTACTATTAGTATAAAAAGGCTCAGATTTGAGTGGGAGTGACACCATTTCCCCATTCAAGCTGAAAGTTAGAGAAGCATGGCTTTAAGTTGACATGGTACTACACACCATATCAGACCTCAGAATTGAGACTAGAGTTCTTGCTGCACTTTTATGAAGAGGGAGGAGAGGAGGACCAGTCATTAGGCTTCGGCCTATTCAATTTTGTCTGTTCCATTCTTGCCTTAAGGGGGACACTGCCCAAACCTCCTAGTCCAGGGGCCTGTTTGACCAACCCAAGTGCAGTTTTAATGATGTGGTGTCAGAGCAGGCCATGAAAGCCCTCGGCCTCTTTGGAGCTGAATGTAATTGAAAAGAAGTCTCAATCTGGTGCATGAAAACCAACCGGGAAATATCCGGAAATAGCCCCCGTTTTAATGAGTTTATTCATTAAAAGTTGACCAATGTCCTATGAGATCCCAGTGCACTTTTAAGCAGAGTGGGATGTCATAAGAAACACACAAACGTACGAATCTGCTTGTGATTCGTACATTAGTGATCTCCACAGATTCTTTTTTGATATGTAGCTGATCTGCCTGTCTGCTGCGGTACTGGGCTGTGGTGTTGTGGCACTGGGCTGTGGTGTTGTGATACTGGGCTGTGGTGTTGTGATACTGGGCTGTGGTGTTGTGATACTGGGATGTGGTGTTGTGGTACTGGGCTGTTGTGTTGTGGCACTGGGCTGTGGTGTTGTGGTAATGGGCTGTGGTGTTGCGGCACTGGGCTGTGGTGTTGTGGTAATGGGCTGTGGTGTTGCGGCACTGGGCTGTGGTGTTGTGGTAATGGGCTGTTGTGTTGCAGCACTGGGCTGTGGTGTTGTGGTAATGGGCTGTGGTGTTGTGGTAATGGACTGTGGTGTTGTGGCACTGGGCTGTGGTGTTGTGATACTGGGCTGTGGTGTTGTGATACTGGGCTGTGGTGTTGTGGTAATGGGCTGTGGTGTTGCGGCACTGGGCTGTGGTGTTGTGGTAATGGACTGTGGTGTTGTGGCACTGGGCTGTGGTGTTGTGATACTGGGCTGTGGTGTTGTGGTAATGGGCTGTGGTGTTGTGGTAATGGACTGTGGTGTTGTGGCACTGGGCTGTGGTGTTGTGGTACTGGGCTGTGGTATTGTGATACTGTTCTGTGGTGTGTATAAGAGAAAGAATCACTGCTCTGTAATGTAAGGGTTCTGAGTTCAGTCACTGCAAATGCCGAAACATCAGGTGGTGCAGTTGCTTTTTGTTGGAGCGAACATTACCCTATCCCCAACAAGTTTAATGCTAATATCCAAACCAATAAAATAAAGGATATACCAAATCTTAGGTTGTGGTCTAATGCAGAGATTAGAAACAATGTGTACAGGACACAGGAAGTGATAATGGTGTTAAAATTGTGATATAAGATAATGATACACTAGAGAGTTTTTGTGTTTGTTTTCTGCAGCTTCAACTCGCAGAAAACAGAATAGTCTAACTAGCACTCACATGATGTTTGGAACGAGTTCACACCTCACCATATCCCTCATCCCCTCACCCCCTTGCCTCATCACCTCACCTGCCACCATTCACTCCAGGTCCACCTCTCTCACATGGCTAATATGACATTTATCTGTAATTAGACTCTTACATATTTTAATAGGAAATGATATCCCTTAAGGTCTCCCTGTCATTTGCATGGGCAGCTCCGATGATAATCAGGTCTAAGAAAAAAAAACATTCTCAATGACACGGGCTGTCATCCCAAATTAGCACCCACAAAATCCTTATCAGGCATGTGACCTTCCAGAGCACTGTTCATCGTTGTGTATCATGAGGGGGAAATAATGGCATGTGCGTGCAGATGTAGGAGGTTGTATGCAGGTTGTGTGTGAGTATTTGTGTCTGTTTGTGTGTGTGTGTGTGTGTGTGTGTGAATTTGTGTCTGTTCGCACGTGTGTATATGTGATAGCGTGTGTGTTTACTTCAATGTCAGCTTGTTTGCATTTCAACCCATTCCAAAAGTTTGGGGCAAAGCCTAAGATTAGAATAACTTTGGGCTCTGCGGCCATTTACTGTACAGTACCAACATCACCGCAAAATGTGTGCTGAATCCAGAGATCCAAAATAAACCCAGGGAGACAATCTGGGCTTGCTGACTAAAAGACACATAAATATTCCATGTGATAGAATGGACTGAACCCTGTTCTCCAATTCCCTGAGGACACGCCTTGGGGGCTTTCCTCTCACAGCAGACATCTCAGCAACATCTGGAGAAAGTCCGTAAGAATTAGTAAAGGGGCTTTATCCCATGTTGTTGTATGGCGAGTCGTTACACAACGTGGTACTTGCGGGGCTGTTTGGTGGGAGGCAGTAGCACGTCCACCCTGAGGTGTGAAACAGCTCGTTGCTCAGCATGTATCTCTCCTCCATCTATCATTCAGAAGCAGCCTGCGTAACGAGGAGAAGCGGGAGAACTCAGCAAGGTCAGCTTGACTTGAAACAGGTCCAGGGCACAGCAAACAGCGCCTCCCGTAACCCAGCATCCTGGAGACATCAAAACCGGCCTGCGCCACAAAGGATATCCCCTGCCCCCTACCCCCAGGTCTTAGTCCCTAAAGGCCCAAGCCCCAGGCTCCAGGCCCCCAGGACCCCCCTTCTCAGCCAGACTCAGAGTCTCTCCCTGATGGGTCAGGTCAGCTGCAGTCTGCCCCCTCACTGACATGACCTGGTCACCAGCACATCTGCTTTAGTTAGTATCCCTCCACCTCCTACTCACTACCACACACCCTCTGGCATCTCCTCCTAGGTGACTCCATGGTTCCAGGGTTTGTACAGGAAACAGCAAAGGGAGCATTGTAAACAAGTTTACAGCAAACAATCAACAAGCTTCCTCGTCGTGTATGCTTTACCGACTTTGGCCGAGAAAGCAAAGTCTGTTGCAGATTAATGAATGTAATGAGCTTGGACAGAACGTCGTACATCTGTTTGGATGAGGCTCAAATGTCTATCTTTCACTCAGGAAGAAAATCCATTAAAAAAAGGGGGACGGACGGAGGATAGAAAGAGACTAGTCAGCATGAATGGAAATAAAAAGATGATGCATGTGGTTTTTTTAAAGGTAGTTTTACTTTTATTTCCCAGTGTGAACGTTACTTTAATAGTTTGTACAGCATCCGTACAACTGATACAGCTTTTGCATGCATATACAGCACACAGGTGAGGGGGAGAAGCTGGGGTGGGGTGTATGTGTGCATATGTGTTGGGGGGGGGGGACAATTAATCCCAAGATGTGAAATGTTCAGCTTTGAGCACCGAGAAGTAAAACGTAATGGATGAATGAAGAATCTGGATTTAGCGTTCATGTTTTTTGCTTCCTGTTGTAGCCAACACATGGAATAAGAGAAACTTGGTACTGTATTCAGTATGAGTCTACAGTATCCAATAGGAGCTGTGTTGACTGTCCTTTGGTTCAGCTCACTGTATAGTAATGTATCCTTATAGCTATGTTTTCCTCTATCTCACAATGTCCAAACCCTTTCTTTCACCCTGTTAATTTCTCTTTTTCTTTCCTGTTCTCGCTCTCTTTTCCCTTCACATCAGGCGAGTTCTGTGCTGGGAAAAGGGATGAGATGAGTGAGGTGGTGGAGTGTGGCAGATTGGGAGTAAAATGTGAGACAAAGCAATTGCATTCCATATTGAATTGGGAATAAGGGACAACAGAGACTCCCCCTTCAACTCCTCTCTTATTTCTTTGCTCAGGAAGAAGGAAGAAGACCAATTTAAATGGGAGGAGCTAAGGAACTGGGAACACCTAAAGTGTTATTTTGCTCATCAAATCCTGATCGTTTAGCCAATGGATCTGTTAATTTGTTAATTCTATTTGATAAAAAAAAAAAAATGACAGAAATTACTCAAACATAAAACGTTTACGCAACGCACACACACACACACACACACACAGTCAACCACCGGAACACACACACTCCCTGCCTGCTCGCTCCTTTGTGATAGTGGGGGTCCATAGGGGACACAGCACGATGGATTTGGCAGAGAGGCCACACTCTTTGCCCCAACCCTGTCACAGTCTGAAAACTGCCTTAACATATTTATCAAAGACGAGGGGCAACTTCTTTCTGACAGCAGAGCAAGGGGCTGGAAGTGGCCTTGAAGAGACAGGCGCAGGAACAGCAGCAAAAACACCAATGTTCTATGTATAACATCCAGGATTGCAACTGGTGTTGACATGGGCTTCCTTGAAGTTGCACTTATTGATTTATAATGTGTTTTGTGCAAAGTAACATATAATCTATTAAACACCATCATGGAAAAAAACAACAACTGTCAGTTGATAAGAACAATAATTCAATTGAAGACATTAACAAACCGCCTATTCACGTTGGTACATCATCCACTAATGAATATCCATCACAGCACTGTACTGTTGTGATCAAATTAAATATGTATGCAACTTGGAAGATTATTGCAGTACATATATTACTCTGGTAACCCAGTAATCTAAGTAAGATAAATATAACATGGCCTTTCACTACGACAGCGTAACCAATGCAGGAAAACAACATTGATGAAACGTAATGATAAAGCAGCTTCCCACCTTGACTCCTGGTGTGCAAGATTGGGTTATTTACAGCAATGCTGTCTCTGTGCCTGAATGCTCAGTACTGCTTAGGGATCCTACATGTATCCTCCTTCTGCAACACTCCTACATAACTCACTTCCTCCTTCCCTAACATGCCCCCGCCCCTTCCCAAACTCCCCACACACATACACACACACACACTCAAGCACAAGTAGAACGCGTCCACTACCCTCTGAGGCCTCATTGACCTTATAATTGGCCTGTTTCGACCTTTTCAATGGCAGGTCTCTGCGGTGGTGGACAAGGCATGTTAGCCTTTCAGGTTGGTGATCAGCTCAACAGAATGGCTGACAGGAAGTGTCTCAGCAGGATGGTGTGGGGTCAATATAGTGATGAGGGAAGCTAGTGATGAGGGATGTGGTTAGAAAGGTGAGGCTCCCTTCGGAGTAAAGGAACAAGGCAGGAACCATATTCATCTCTCTCTGTCTCTCTCTGTCTTTCTTTCTTTTTCTTCTTTCTCTACTCATTTGTCTCTGCCCATCTCTCCCTCTCTCTCTATTTCTCTCGCACACTCTCACTCTCTGTCTCTCTTTCCCCCTTCCCTCTTTATCCATGTTCCTTTCGCCTGCCCTCACCATTAAGCTTTGCCTGGCAGTGGCATGGTACATCATTCCGACTCCAACAGCCTTGCAACATCTGTTCATTAGCCTTGACAGATGAAACCATAAAAAGATAAAAGAGGAGAGCGAAGGCGTGAGTGGAGGACAGGACATCCTCTAAACTCTCCGCCATTACACTTCCCGGAGTGTAATGGCGAAGGAGGGTGCTAAACGGTGCGCTGGCCACGGTATCAGATGTGCTGTGATATTTCCAGACTTGCGTGTGAGAGTGTTGTGAACAGCAAGCAGGACTGGCAGGTAGAGAGGGGGGAGTGGCGAGAGGTAATCTGGGCATTTGTACCATCCGTCACGGCTCCCTCCGCTCTATTGTGCCGGCTGAAGGTCTTCCTGACCATTACATTGTGTTGTTGCATTCCTATTCCCCCACCTGTGAAATGTCACTGGGAAATGGGCACCTAGCATTGACATGGCTGAGATACCAATAAATAATGCAGAAGGCTTTACTTTGTCCCCTTCCTCTGTGTGGACGGGACCAGTCAGTAGAGGACTAGTACCCGTGGGACTCGGAAGGGGGACACTTCCACTGCAAAGGACGGAGCATGTGCAGCACATGCAGAAACATTCACTTGCATGCTGTACCCGGCTGTGGGACACACACATGCACACCCACACACAGGCACTCACACACAAAGTGCATATAGCACAGACATGCGGAGCACTCGTTCAAATTGTAACATCGATAAAAATGCAGCAATCCAAACTTACGGTCGAACTGGATAAAGTCACCAACCGAAACTTAAACCACATTGGACTGTGGTCGCATTGGAAATCAATGCAGTCACAGACCATCACATTTTCTACACATGTCCTCTCGCAAACTTTCAGGCAGGAAAGAAAATACATAAAGAAGCAAACCCCAATGGAGGCATCTTCTCTCATGTGCATAAAATGCATTGAACGCGGTGAGATGTGTGGAGACAGTGAGACACAAGCAGAAGAACCAGCCTGAATCAAATGAGTTTGATGTTATCGCCCGGGGAGGCAGGTCACCTCGCCCAGGTCTTTGACAAACACAGTGGTCTGAAGAAGGGATTAGAAAGAAAGGTCAGGGAATGCAGGAGTGAGACAGGCAGGAGAATTAAGTCATCACATGCTATCTGAAGTTCAAACACAACACCTTCCGCTCACGCTCCAGTGGGCTTATCTCCTCAGCAACAGCTGAACCGCGGGCGGCCTGTGTATTAAACGGACAAGCACATAGATCCTCAGTCTTTTACAGGTGATAGTCACTCTTTTCCAGACGAGTTTCATTGCTTGTTTTCCGTTACTCCATGCAGGCGAGCCAACGTGCTGGTGGCATTTGGTGGGACCAGATAACAGTATCTTGAAGGGCATGACAAATTACCATTACATTCAATGACAGCTGCTCTTCTACAGTAACACGGACACGACAGCGCCAATTTAAAAAAACAACAACTAGTTCAGACCGACAGGACATGTTTCCAAGCATGTAATTTGTTGTGTTTTGTGATTCTTGAATGTGCATAATTGGGGGGTGGGTTGGTTATGCTTACCATTCTATGGGCATATGTGAAGCTTTTGTTTGACAGTGCTTGCAAACAGGGCTATACAAATTTAATTTAATTTAATTTGTTAATGTAGCATGCAATTGTGCACAGTTGTGTGCTGTTTAGTGAAGCCTGAATAGACTGAATCAGATGGCAGGAGTTGTGTTTGCCATGTGTTTAGTTAAGACACAGAGTTTGTGTATCAAAACAATAAACCGCACCAAGAGGCCAGGGGGGTATTCCAGGTAGCGGGTTTAACAAACTCTGAGCCTAACCCTGAACTCTGAGTTGACTTACTCTAAAATGGGAAACTCCGAAAACTCGAAACCGAAACCAAAAATATGAATTGAAGAGTCCAAACCTAACCCAAATGGATTAGCCCACCCCTTAACATAAATTCTGAATTGCATAAACTCACTTTGGGAAACATTATAGCATTACATGTAAACAGCATTGTTGCTTTTGTAAATAATAATCCTATTTTATAAAGAGCTACTGGGAAAACCAGAGGACATTTGTTTGGGAGTATGAGATACAAAAGTTGAATTTTATTCACTTTAAACAAAGGAGTCGTATGAGATTACTGTTCAACAAAAAAGACGATGGTTGCATTGTTTGTGAAACTGAGAGGCTGTGGGTATACAGATCCAGCACTACTGAGACACTGCTGAACATACTTGTTCATATTGGTGGTACTCATTCTGAATACACACACATGCAGACACAAACACCACCCTCAGCTTACTGAAGTCTGTTTCAGAACACCTCAGCCTTCTTCTCTGTTCTCCCGATCGCCAAATGAACCCAAGACAAAGCCAAAATAATATCTTATTCATATTTCTTTTTTTTTTACGTCTCTACAACTCTTTCCTTCCTCTCGAATCCCTTCTCGCTGTATCACCTCCCAACACAATCGCAGCCCAGCGCATGCTCCCGGGGCCCTGAGTGCTACGCCAGGCAGCACCACTTGTCTGAAAGCCTCCCACGTATGTTGACGGCCTCAGTTGAATCATGTCAATCCCAAGACTCCCTTTCTCCTTGCATGATGAGAAAGAGTGAGAGAGAGAGAGAGAGAGAGAGAGAGAGGGGGGGGGAAGGAAAAAAAAGACAAAAGGGAAGAGAGAGAGAGACTCAGGAGGGAGAGAGGAAATGAGGACCAAAAGAGAGTGACAGAGATTTAGATTGAATGCATTCATTTCTTTGACCAAAGGAGGCACTGTTGCCTTTTGTTTGATGGAGCCTGCAGACAGGGTACTGGCTGATCCTATCGCTTCTCTGGTGCATAGATTGTGAATCCCTGGTCATAACGAGCTCGGGTAGACAGACAGACAGACAAACAGGAGCTATCAGAGAGTGTTATGAGAAAGTGAAACTTTCTCATAACACACAATAGGTAAGTGAAGCCAGTGATCTACTTCTCACATAAGGGTGGTCGAAGACATTTAATCCATTGAGAGTTGTGTGACATACTGTATATCCATTGGATTAATCACTTTAGGATTACCAGTGCAATTTCCTTACTTGAATTAATATCGAGCTTTCAAAAATACAGAATTTCTATAAATAGTTTGTTCCTCCAGACTTGAGTCAAAAAATGTCAAGGAAAGTATTATGTCAGGGTCCGGAGTTTTATATTTGGACAAATTGGTAATTGATTATTTTTGGCCTTTCACAAGGGCTCATGCAGAGAGCAGAAAAGCCCTGATTAGATTTTTATTGAGGTGATGGCACCACTGAATTGAAAATCTGTTGTTTCTTTCTCTCCATCTCTCTCACTGTCAGTCTCTCTTTCTTCCTCTTTCTCTATCTCTTTCTGTCTATATTTTTCACTCTGTATCTCTCTCAATATTCACTATGTATCTCTCTCTCTCAATATCCCTCTCTCCTCTCTTTCTCCATCTCCGTCTCCGTCTCTCTCTCTCTCTCTCTCTCTCTCTCTTTCTCTTTCTCTCTCTCTCTCTCCCTTTTCCTATTTGTGCTTCCTTACTATCTCTCTCCTTCTCCATCCCTCTCTTTTACTCTTCCCCGCCCGTCTCGCTCCCTCTCTCCCTCTCTCCCTCTCTCCCTGCCCCTGTTGAGTCCCTGTGCCATGGCAGAGTGACAGGCCTTAGTTCTCAACGACGTGTGAGCGCTAGCGACAGCCACTGATCCTGCCTGGAGCGGTGCCATCGTCGTACTAACCATGCCCAGAATTTCCCTAGCAGAGGACCCATTGAAAAGGATCAACGTTTAGCTACGTGTGGAGGGGAGACAGGCATATCTGGTAAGGACCCAAGCAGGAGGGAGGGGGGTGGGAGGTGGCTGGGGGTGGGGGTTGGGGGGGGGGGTTGGTGCTGGAGTCGATGCCAGCTGGAAGGCTGCTTCCCTTAGCAGGGTCCAATCCATTTCACATCAGCTGGGCTTGATTTCCGAAGTGAGCCGAGGGACGAGCCTTGAACAGCTGGCACAAGAGGTGAGCCTTTTTTCAGGACACAGACAGAGAACACTTCGTAATCGCTGGTTGGATTGTACACACCGCTTGGCAAGGTAATTAGCTGTGTTTATGCAAAGAGACATTTGCAACTGTTACCCGTGTGGTAAACATCAGGACCTTCGCTTCACCGGGCAGACAGCGAATAACACACTCAGCTCCCTAAGACTGGCCTGGACATTCTCAGCTGTTTGATTTAGGTTCCAAAAGCACCAAAAAAGAATTTAACAATAGACTCTCTTCCTTGTTATGCAGGGCCAGGGAGTCTCAGAGAGATATCAAATCTTTTAAAGGAGAGTAGATTGGGCCAGAACACACACACACACATACATTCATACATGCACACCCACATGTACAGGCACACACAACCACATACACACTTGCGCAAACACACAGACGTGGACTGTTGAAGTGTGTCGGAACGCAACAATGTCAAGAAACCTTTCTTTGATGGTCCACATCACACAAAGATAAGCGTCAGCGAGGCCGTCTTTGAAAAGTCGCCTCGAGACAGTGTTGCTTGGAATTGCACACTCCCCTGTCTAGAAACACTAAGCTCAACATGTTGTTAGAGATGGTAGCGTACTGCTTGTCCTGGTAAACAGCCTCCACACCTCCAAAAACGTTAACTGTTTGGTTTTAATGAAGCGGTTGTGAGTGCGTGCTGAGTTCCACCCTCATTCAGCGCTGGCTCACAGTGCTCCTCATTATATCTCCATTACCTCTGTGGTGAATCCCCCGCCCAGCCACCTCCCCGATGAAGCTGATGAGGTGAGGAACAGGGTGACATTTACAAGGCTACAGACACCCCTCTCCAAGACACAGCTCCTTACCGTGTGATTAATCATTGCCGTCATGTGACTTTTCTCAATCGGAGTAAGGGACTGACACCCATGGGGATAAACATCGGACACAGACAAGGGGATCCTGTCTGGTGGTTTTATCGACTGGCTTGTCGTTTGAGTCCTGGTAAGTGGGTGCTGATGTCAACAAACGGGACTGTATCCCTTGTGTGGTGTTATCTTCCCCCAGGCCGATGTTCCATATAGAAGTTGATATAATACGTCACCGTGTGATAGTGGCGTGGTACAGTTTAGATCTAATCCTGACAAATCCTGTCAAGTTTGATACGTCTAACATATGTTTATTTTTATTTTTTATACACAGATAGTTATGAAAGGGGAGTTATAGAACGTTTCACCATGTCAGCTTTGTCAAACATGTCACCAAAGCATTACAAAATGTAGTTTAAGTGTTGTCAATGTAGACAAGTCTACTGTACATCATGTGTCGTATATTTGCATAATATCCATGGATATATTTAACCTAATGTGAACTGTAAATTGACTATGCAGTCTTTATTACATATTCATACATTGCCAAAACAATCTTTGAATTGCTAAGCAAGTCAAATGTGTACATAGTAAAATTAACAAGAGGCATGAACACATTTAGCAGAGAAAAAATATTTTATAAATCAAACATGTTGAAGTCTTCCTGGCCTAATGTTGGAGATCAAATATGGTGGAAAAAACATAAAATAGAGTTTAGGTTCTACAAGGAAGCGGAGACACAAGATTTGTGTTGAGCTGCAGGGGTATCTTTATATTATTGTCACTTTATTAGAGCCCAGATGTCAATAGAAATCAATGTTACATTCCCTAGCCTTAAGTGTCCAGCAGGGAAGTGATTGGGAGGACCAGCTGAGATAAGATGATCCTGAGCCTGTGGTGATTTTCAGTACCTCAGGGTATGGACAAAGAAAGAGAGAGAAAGCGAGAAAGAGAGAATGAAAGGGCCAAGAGTGAGAGAGATACAAAGAGACAAGAGAGACAGCAAGAGAGAGAGAGAGAGAGAGAGAGAGAGAGAGAGAGAGAGAGAGAGAGAGAGAGAGAGAGAGAGAGAGAGAGAGAGAGAGAGAGAGAGAGAGAGAAAGAGAGAGATAACTGTTGAGGGAGATAAAGAAATTGAGTGAAAAAGACGGAGAGGGGCAAGGGAGAGAGACAGCTGTGAAGTAAGTGATAAATAGATAGAGGGAGGGAGGAGGAGAGGGATGGAGGGAGGGAGAGCAGCGGTGCTAAGCAGACAGAGTGGGGTGCTCCCACAGATGTGTTTATTAATAAGTTGGCTGGCGTTTAATTGCCCTGTCGCCTCTGCGGCGTCATATCGAGAAGACAAGCGACGCAGTGGGACGGCCGAGATTTGAGGACGGGGGGGTGCCATCGCCAGGCACAGACTGCAGGAAGTGACAGGGACTTTTTATATGCAGTGACTGTTGGAGACTGAAGAAGGTTGGGCCCCTGCAGGACAGGTCTCCTGCAGTCCCAACGGGGAGTGCTGCCGACAGAAAATTCTTGGGGACTTGTTGACTTTTAGGAGAAGAGGAGAGCAAAGGGTAATATAGATATATATATATATATATGTTTTGCTCAACGACAGAAGAACTCTGTCAACCATGAGTACAACATGATAAGGTTGCGCTTAAAGATTAATCACAGCATTGTCAATCCTGGGTGTTGAGATTACATGACACATTTTAGAAGGCCGGGGGGAGGGGACACTAGCATTTACCAACATCTACCCTTGAGTATCAGAGATACTGTCACAAGAATAGGAATTACAATGAGGTAGGATTATGATTTCATGCCTAATACAAACAGCAAGAATAAGTATCACAGTGGGAAATACAGAGACTTACTGTATGCAAGATAATAGTATTTCTCTAAATAATCACGGATCAAAGAAGTCAATGTATCCCAGTCATTTCTTCCACAGCAGAAAATACTGCTGTTCAACATCAGCAGTTCCTGCTCTCAGACAAGGTCAGCAGTTGTTTGGTCTCCATTTAGACCATGTTTTCCCTCTCCTGGCCAGACTAGACAGGCTGCACCACTCTGCCTCTATGGCTGTCACCATGACTCACCCAGTCATACAGATGAACATGATGTGGAAACATTACCTAAACATCAACTCACAACCAGCCTCATCAACTTCCTTCACCCAAAGAATCCTTCGATCCCTCCCATCCGTCCAATTCTCCACCCCGTCATTGGGAAGGCGGCTCACTGGAGGCTCAATTAAGCCTATTGGTCTAAGCGGGGACCAAATGACTGCAATTAGGGACACCTCCAGAGCAAGCCAGGCGAGTGTGCTCAGCAGCATACAGGAGATGACACATCTGGGGTCAACCGTGGTGTGCATGAATAAAATGCCAAGCATGGAAGTGGCAATGCCTCAGGACCCACTGAACACAAGACCTACTGATAATGGCAGGGGAAAGGGCACATCTTATTACAATACTCACGAGTACAGGACAGGGAGACAGTAAGGCATAATGACCTTAGTGAGAGTATCCTGTTCCACTCTGGGTTATGATCAGAACCAGGCTAATCTCTGTTCTTTTGGAGTCTCGCACACGGTATTCCAGAAGTGAACACGAAATCATTTCAAAAGTAATCTATTTGAGGCTCTCTCTTTGCCTTCCATTTTGTATTACCTTGGAGGCATCATCTATTTAATCATCATCACCATCATGGTAATTACCATTCACATCATCATAATCCCAAAGACATTAAACAGCCTGCTGCTAATTCCTTATGACAAAGAGTTGGGATCATTCATGAACTGCTCTCTGCAGTGAATGAAAGCCTGGGCTGACTGGTGCTTGTGTCATGGTGGACTGGAGGAGGGTGTGTTGAAGGGAAATTGACTGACCTCTCACCCCTGTCTCCTTTCACTTAAACAGGCAATATATCAAGAGCCTCATTAATCAAAAGCTTCATTCAATTTTGTTTAAATTGCATTCAACATTTCTCGCCCAGGCACCGTTTAAAAAAGCTACATGTGCAAAAATGTCATGGCACCTCATTTACATTACCCAAGACTCAACGGGATTCTTTTAACTATTTTAATTTGTTCAAGAGATTGTTGTATATTTTTGTCTTTTTACATATTCAGGGTGAAACTGCTCCCATGCAAAATCCTAATTTTCCTCACCTGCATTATACAGTGTTCCTCTGGCCACCATTTCTCACTTTCTTAAATGATATTGTTTCATAAGACAAGGCCCATCAACAACTACACCTGTGTAAACTCTACTATGACTCATGACTTTTGTTCTCAAAGCTTGCTCTGACGGCTTCTCTAAAAACATCTCACACTTTCGTCCGTGTGTTTCTTATGTAACCCATCTGAACGGACTGCAGTCCTTCCACACTGGTTGCATGGTCAGTGGTAACCCCACACATGTTTGTCCCTTGACTCTACAGCACCACTGGTCCCTGGGACCACCAATCAAGTTCAGAGTCTTCCCTTCCATTTGGCCCTGCAAACACTTCATCTCTGTATTTCAGGTATGAAGAGATGACCTGCCAGCCATTCAGCCCAGGTCCAATTTTCCCCTCTCTCACAATTCCATTCTTGATGCTTCAAAGTCAGGAGAAGTCCATTTCATACTGTGTGGCTCCCAAGAAATAGGAGACAGGGGGGAGCGGGTGGAGAGTAAAAGAAAAGAAAGAAGAAAACAAAATTGACTGTGCTCTTTCAACAGTAGTGTGGTTATGAAACATGCAATCATATATACTGTCATGGAGTTGGAGGAGTCTTCTCGGGTCTCGAGCCCCTGGCTTTGGGGTGCTGAGGAGCCTTCAGGCCAAAGCAAATGTGACAGCTCGGATAGATGTTGATTTATGATGGCCCTCTTGCCCTCTGCACCCCTATCTCTCTCCACCATCAGGCTGCATTTGCAAAGTTCAGATTGGGAAGCGCCATCCACCCATACACACTTCTATCCACTGCCAAGATAGTTGATAGAGTTACAGCAGATTCAAGAAAGTAAGCTGGCTCCTTCGGCCCACTTCATCTTGAAAGAACACCAAATGTTATGTTTATACATTTGTTATTCTCCCTATTTGTATTCAAAGATTACAGTCTTTTTGAGCGAACTTTCCAAAGGTTTTCACAAACCTTCCACAGATCTTTCAGAAACCGGATTTTCAAACCTGCATAGTAAATCATATGTAATGTAATTAAGCTTGAACCACATCAATGAAGGGGATGTGTAAAATAACACGTCTAAGTAACGAGTGAAGAGAGAGAGAGAGACAGTAGTGTACAGTACTACTGTGTATAATGCTGTAAATTATGTATAGGCAATGCTTGGCACTGACTTATTTTGAGGATGGGAAGTTGTATGATGAATAACATGGGTTCAATGGGTTGGTTTTGATTATCCTTTACAGTACCATATGCTGTATGTAAGATGCATTAAGTGTTTTGTGATTATTCATAACTGATGATACATTTCTTATCATTATTAGTAGGTTACTGTATCTTGCTAAACATGTTGTTGTCCTTTCAGTTTGTGTGTTAGTTCAAATGCTGATCTTTGGTGCCTTGTTGACAGTTTCCAGAGCAATATTTAAAGATTAGATTTAGGTCACTGAGTCAAATCTCAGTGACTGGGGCAAAAATAATTTTGTGAGACATGTTCAAATATAGATGTGTTTAAAAATAGCTGTGGCTCAGATTGAAAGCCACTCAGTCTGCATACCGTGGAGCCATGGTAATTGCAAGATGAGCTGCCAGAAAATGAAAAGTCGGACTGAAGAGATGTCATGCCTCCTATTAATTTGTTGGACTCACACTCACTGACAATTTGAGCATCAGTATATCTCTTAAATACCATTCTAAATGTACCTGTAAAAGCACTCCTTACGTTGTTTAGAGTCAAAGTGTCATTGATATAAAACATTCATATTTGGGATTTGTTTTCTGGAAGGATAACATTGCACAAGGGTAAAAGCCCAGTCCATCATTCTGTACAGGAAAGGTGCATCTGGCCCAGATGTCCTGAGTAGGTAATGAGTTGAGAATAGACTAGTACAGAGCTTTCACTTCAAAGAGCTGAAAGACCTAGATTGTTCATTGTTTGCATCTGTATTCCATTTCAAGCACTTAATTGTAGAAGCACGGTGTGAGAGAGAAAGCGAGAGCGAAGCAAGATCATTGGTTGTTTAGTTGAGGGATGATTGAAAAACTGTCAGTGCAATGAAAAAAGAAAGAGCATTATTTTTATTAAATTAAATTCCAAATGTTTTCCAACAAGCACTGTTAAATGTAGTTGTTGGTCAGTATTCCATGCAACATTTGTCAATTAACTCACAAAGACAAAAGGCAGCCATACAAGTATCAGAGTGCTTCTCCAAACAACACAATTATGTTTTGTTTTTATCCAAGATTCAAAAACAGATTCTTAGTGCATCAATGCATCTCCTGTGACAAGGAAATGTGAAAAAACAAAGAAAAGAAAGAGACAAAACAACCGAGCAATCTGGTGGGTGTACTTTGAAACCCATAATACCAGGATGACAGGGACTGGACCCAAACAACATTTTTTAAGCATTTTATTTTGTCATGTTGTGTTTTGTGGTGAAAGACAAGAAATACAATGCATTTGCTCACTGTTTTCCTCCTCCCCTGGATCTATCTCAGGGTGTGCCTGGCCTGTGGGCGCCCTCCCAGCGTGACGCTCTGACCTGCCTCTGTTGTCTGGACGTTTATTCATGGCAGCAGGTGCTGAGTGTGACGTTAGTGGACCGGGGCTTCAGCCTCTGTCCTCCAGGGCTTTAGGGAATAGAGGACCTGGAAACCCAGACTCAAGTGCACCTGATCCCCCTGCTCTTCTCTGGCATATGGGGCCATTACTCTCTCCACCTCCCATGGCACCGCTATGCCAGCGCCGGCCACCGATTATGCAAAGCTGCCTGTGTGAATATTAGCATGCAGGAAAGTTTAGGGGACTTTTTTGTATCTTTCTGTTCTATCTTAAAGGATGATTGGGGAGGGGAGAACGTTCTGGAACAAAGTTCAACATCAGAGTGTTAGATGAGTGTAATTTCTGCTTTGATGTTTATGCAGTGCATTCCTCGGAGAGTGTTTGGGAGGCGGAGGAAGGAGCTCCGGGGAAGGAGCAAGAGCATTTGATATACTGTGCCACTTACATTACCACATGATTTAATCAATACATATGAGTCAATCTGGTATTCCTACTCTGAACACGAACCACTTATCTTTATATTACCTAGACAAAACATTTGTGAAATGTTGCCTCTGCTGCAAGGCTGTTAACGTGAGAACTCAGATCATAATTCTGCTGTAAAAGATTACTATAATATATATAGTTTAAAATATTGTTATTATTTTGTATGAGTTAGACCACTAAGAAACCAGAGAGAGAATGAGGACAGACAAATAATTCCAATTTACTTGGTACAGTTATTATTATATGTAATTAGTACCTGTAAAAATGGCAAATTAACTCAAAACTTGACAAACTTGACACCAGCCAGATTGTAGGCATCACATGGGAACTGTACTATGTGAACATTTTATCAAACTTCTCAATTGTAAAACATATTTATTTGTGTCTTGTATTTCATTGTAGATATTAAATGACTCAATATAACGCAATATTATTTTAAAAATCCCTGGGCAGAAGCCATAGAAGCCAATGCTAGACTGTATTTGTGAACCTGTATGTTCATCCATATCAGAGATGTTCAAACTCATACAATCAAGAGCTATTGTTCCTGCATAAAGAAAAATTGCATGACACACTTGCCTAGCCTGTTGATTAAATGAAAATGGTGCTACCAAATATAGCTTTGAAAGTCCTGTATGATTGTATACGTTTGTAATGCTAATGATTCATTGTAGAGTATTTAGAAGTAAGTAATATTGGCCTTACTGAGTATATTTGGTTGGATCCTGCCGACAAAATCACTTGACAGGATGCTCATATACTTTAAAATAAATAAAGAAGCAATACACATTATCACACTTTTATGAGTGTAGTAAAATACTGAAATAGCAGATTTATGAGAGAATTTACAATCAATTGTTAGGACTTTTAATTAATCCCATCATCTACCACCTTCCTCTCATCTTAGAAAGTATCTCTCTTCTGTTCACATGTCATCGCCCATTCTTTTCAATCTCCCTCCATCTCCCCCGCTAATCTTTTCTCTTCCCTCTCCTCTCCTCCCTCTCCTCCCTCTCCACATCCACGTTTCCATCTTCCTTCACCCTCCTTGCCAAACCCTGTGACACCCTGCATCACTTTGGCAGCGGCGGGCGCTGCTGTTGGACTTTTTCCCGGAACTGGACGTCCTCAAAGGGGAGGGGAGTCAGTGTGTCACGACAGATTAATGCCCTGACCGCTGATTGATCAACTCTCGCTTGTGCGAGACCCCAGTGTGCAGTGGCATGGCCCAGATAGGGAGGTGATGGGGTCCCATGTCAGTGGGTCAGACCACTCAGGTGGTCTGACCCAGGAAACTGTGATCCCCAGATTTAATCTCCCAGACGTGAGTCTGGGATGGTTGTGGTGTCATTTCAGCGTTTGAGAGTGTGAAAGCTAATCAACCTAAGTGGCTTTTTTTAAAGGTGGTTGTGTGATTTTATTGTAGTTTTCACATAAACAATGCTTTCAATGCATTTTCACGGCTTGTTTTCTCAGAGTTAAAACAATTATTCTTTGAAGATTACATATTTGTGATGTCTCATTAAAGAAATTGCTATTTTTTTTCATCTTTAGCATTTGTTATGAAGTGACATTGTACATGTAACTAGAGAGGGTACAATTTCTGGGGAAATTGTAGGGTGTGCTTGCTTGCGTCGGTTGTACAGGGATTTTAATGCCATTTTTACAACTGATATTCCTGTATATTTTATATAAAAATGCATAGGGCCTACTTATTATGTATAAATATTACATAGATTTAAAAGCATATTTTTTTTGCTGCTCATTTACAACTCAAAATACGAGTGAAGTGTAGAATGAAATATGATGTATTCTCATTTCCCCTGCAAGAGGCAGCCTCATAGCTGAATCAAAACGAATACATTTGGCAGACCGGTGTAAAAATGGACCTAATCTCTATGACTTAAACGTCCTTTTAAGTCCCTTCTCGTGATATTTTCAGGCATTTAGCCTACTCATTGCATTCATTCATTAACAAAGAACCCCCTTTGAAGATTATTCTACGACTTTACCTGCAGAAGATAGAATCGCGATTCAAACAGTACCATCTGCTAACTGAAAATATGCCCCCAAAAACGTAAATAAGCTTGACATTTATTTATTGGAAAATCGCTCATTCATAAAAAGCTCACTGGTAGCGATCATTGTCAGTAACAACGCAAAATGCGATATAGCCCTGTGTGGAAAAGCTGCCCCGGTAAATTGTACTACTACGGTACAGTACTAGACTACTGCTGTGTTCGTCTTGGTAGCGATTGCGTTGGTTGAATTGGATTTAACGTTCCGTTGTACGGTTTAGGCTGAAATTAATTATTTTCATGAACAGATTGACAACGTTTAGGCTGTGGCAATGAAGTTCAGGTTAGTAGTTAGATAGACTTTTGATTTAAGTAAGGGGAGTGCCGAACATGTTCTGTCGCCGTTTGACTTCCTAAACAGCTGTGTAGATGTTTGTGTAGTGTCTCGCGTAGGCTACAGCGTTGCAGTGAGCTACAGTACACTGGTTTGAAACCACAGGTAATGGTAATTTCACCAACAAATCGTTTACTAATGTCAGAATAAATCCTACAACGAAAATGTATATGTGAGGAATGTTTATTTTAACGATTGAAAACAGATAACGCTACATCATAGACCACTGTAGTATGTGTTGCCCGGGCAACACAGGCTAATGTCATGATGCTAATACTTCAGTGAAATAGTAGACTACTGTTTCCGAAAGTAGATGTACTTCCTTAATAATATCAGCTTATATTGTACATTACACATCACAATTGTGTGTCATATCACAAAGTAAAATGAGTAAATAGTTATCACCCTGGCCTCTTTGCTTGTGGCATTCCTGCAGCTGCCTTGCAGTAAAGCTATAGTTAGCCTAGCTATCCCCCAAGTTAACAGATGTGAAACGAATGTTCTGCCAAAGGTAGTCACGCGTGACGTTAGTGACGTAGTGACGTTAGTAACGTCAGTGACTGTGGCTAGCAAATTAGCCACCGCTAGCTTCACTTTTCGCCACAAAAACGTATCTTGAGCCTAAACCATGCAACGGAACGTAAATCCCAATAGAAGCAACTCAATCGCTACCAAGACGAAACTTTTGACACCTAGGTTGTCTATGTAGGCCAAATATTGACTGAGTTTTAGGGGGGCGAAAATAAACAATAATAAATATATATGTGAGAGAACAAAGGTTGAGCTCTCGCCGAAGGCTTGAGCACACCCAATTAAACAAAGCTCACATGGATATTCAATTGAACTCTATTGCGGATCCTAAAGAGATCTATGGACATCTGATCACAACCTAGAACCCCAGGACAACCTCAGCCAGCTCTTTTGACCCAGATCGATCAGCAGCCACAAAAAGTAAATACAACTGATTGCTCTTTTTCTCGTTTGTCACACTGGCGTGAAGTGTGTTTTACGTAAAGTTGTCTGTTGGATTTTACATTTAACAAGAGCACATCATCTAAACTAGGCTTGACATTTCTAGACTCTCATTGATGTAACAATAAAAACACTTTTTATACTTTGTAAAATAAAAATGTTGTTGTTTGGTATTGTCTTATTTGGCATTTTTTGTTTACTTTATTATTTCAAAACCAAATTACATTGGTCTTCCTAGAAGACTGTCCAATTGGACCAGTGCCCTGATTGTTTGATCACAATATACATTTCCATTATTAATTGAGTTATCATATTCATAGTAATATTGCCCTACTCCACTACAAATGCTCCCATTCCAACCTTCAATTTGGTCCTACTGTCCTCCATTTCCCTTTCATCACTTTGTCACAAAGGATTAGAGAAGCCTGTAAAAAAAAAGCTAATCAACACCTGGGCTAGTTCAAATCATTTGGTAAATTAGCAAGGTCGGCACGCTTGCCGTCGGACCTCCTATTAACAGTAAAAGCAAGTGACATGGAAAACATGAATGAAGTCTCATTTCTAGTCCTATTCTTAATAAAATGATGGGGGTCAGTCTTTTATCCCCCAGTATCCAAGATGTCTTTTCAAACTCAATTACACATTAGCTTGCCAATTTCTGGATTTTATCTATCACAGCTCATCAAACTGAGTCCAGGCTCACAGTCTTTCCTCATCGCTAACAATCAGTCTATCACTCACTAATGATGGCCCATTAAAACTGTCACAGTGACCAACGATCACATAAGTCAATGAAATATGAACTTCCTAATGTGACTATAACCCAGAGGGATTCGCACATATCTGCTTTAAATGGTAAAACAACATATTTGATCAAGTGCCATATGGTTTTGTGAACCTTTTATAGCATACTTCATTAATAAAATGAAACAAAGCACATAAAACAAAGCCTTCACATATCACGTCGTGTGAAGGCTCTACTCATCACGTAGACCATCACAAAAGTTAAAGGGAACCCCAAATGTGATGCAAATATACAAAAACTGCTGGGATAGAACAAGACTTTGTTTGCGGTCAGTGTGAAGTCATTTTCAGACTTACATGAAACACGACCATAAATAACTGAAGAAACCTGAGAAAATAATAAACATATAAACAGAAAAAATGGTATTACAATCCTCTGAAAATAAGAAAAACCTCAAGACCTCAGGCAGACGCCTTGGTGTGTGCACCAATCCATTACCATAAATTGAAGCTGACTACCTGCAGTCAGAACCAATACACTATCTATAAAGGCTCATTTCTCTCAAATTTACTTTGCCGCTGGTGTGACGGACTGTCGCAGGTCTTTGCAACCTAAATCAGATCACTTTCGCACACCTCCCCAGGTTTTTCCTGCCACAGCCAGAGGTGCTTGCCTTGAACGTCACACACCTACATCCCCCCCCCTGACTTGGTCCATCAGGCTCAGAGTTGCCAGTCAGCCCCCCAGTCAAAGCTGAGGGCCTGCTAGCTTCTTTACATTCCCATGCATAGAATACATAGTAAAGCCCAGAAGCTCTGCTGCAGTGTTGCTATCCATGTATAATCACTAACATATGTTACATTGACATCCTGTTGCAGGAACATTAGACTGTATTGTTTCATGAAAGTCAAGAGTTAGAAGACTGAAGTGTTGTCTAATAAAATCTTGATGAAAGGTGGACCAGACTTGGGAGGTTACTCCATTGAACTATCATACTCAGCACATACGTCAGAATTATTTTTACATCTTTTTTTTCCCCACAATTCTCGCATTACAGTAACATCAATCCCTAACGATGTAAATGTTTTTTGAGACAAAAGCCCTTTTACTGCTTGAGCTCACCTTGTCTACCGGTGCGGGTCCTGACACAGCACCTGGTGCGCCAGGTGTGAAGAGCCATCCTGGTGATGCCCTGTAATGAGAGAGCGTGTTATGCTGCACGTCAAACCAGTGAAGACCATTCATCTTAATATCTACATACCAGGAAGAGAACAAAGGCATAAGACTCCATGAATTGTGTGTGTGAGAGAGAGAGTGAGAGAGCGAGAGAGAGAGAGAGAGAGAGAGAGAGAGAGAGAGAGAGGAATAGAGAAAGAAAACAGAATGTGAATGTGTTCTTATAAGCAGATTACTATTTAAACAAAACTTGCAGAGTTTCTTTCTTCAGCAGATTCCCACCTCTTCTGTGAACCAGCTTGAGAATGTCAAAGGTGAATGGATTTGGTGTCGAGCAATATAATAATCTCTGACCTGCATGTCTGCTCAATCTGATTTATCAAGGAACATAAACTGCTTTATGCACTCCATGTCTTGCACACATTCACTGTGTCTAAATATTAGTCCATCCAAGGAGGAAATCGATAAATGTATTAATTGTTGAGCATGTTTTATTGATAAAACTTTCCCTACAACCAGGGAGAAAAATATTTTGGTCAATAAGTTATTCATTTCTGCAATTAAAACAAAATAAGCCTGACCTGCCACTCAACTAAGGAATAATTAATGAAAATAACAGCTCAACATTCCATGAAATGAAATCATGCCAACACCAAAACAGTTTACCATACTTTTCATATATAAACAGACACGAATGCTTTTCCAGGTTGGTTAACAATTTTTGTATTTGGGTATGTGGTTTACATGGCTGTGTATTGAATGCTTTGTCAGGGAGTTCTTTCCAGAAACCTGAGAATCTATAAAAGGGCAGCAAAGGGCCTACTCATCTGCTAAACCCTGTAATTCATTAAGCAGTAAATATTTTGTAGTGCACACACTCACACACTGATTTAACCATTTAATCTTGGAGAGAACACCCTTGGAGCAGACAGCATGGCTTACTGTCTTTTTTTAGACGTTAATTTTATGTTTGGGTCTTACAGGGTTAAAGTACAGTAAAACAATAACACAGCAGGAAACAGAGGATCTAAAAGGAATCATAGGAAATAAGATCAAAGTGATTTGGACTTTTAACAAACAGTAAAAGGCGGAGGAGGGGAGCAGGGGTTAGTGGAGGGTGATAGTAATTGGATGTCATCCAAGTACCGGTACATAGCATTGCACAATGTGCGACCATGTGTGTTTGGGTCTGTGATGCACACAGTATTTATGTCCCCTAAAGCGGAAGGCCTGGACCTTCAATTAATACCCTTGTACACAGTGATTGATGTGCTTTGTGATTGACGTCAGCTGATGACGTTACATGCAGCCTGAGTGCCATGCCAGAATTAACTTGTCCCATTTCTTTGAGAAAAACCCTTCATACTGTTACCTCATGTTATGTTGCTGAAGATGAAGAGGTACTTCTGTGATTGTTTTACATTGTTTTTCAAAGTCAAACAGCCTCTGTGTATGAAGGTGTAGGCCAAAAAGCTTCAGTTTCTCAATTCCTGATGACACCCAATCTACTGTACTGTACCGTAGCTTGACAAACTATTAGCGGCATTGAGCTTTTTATGGCAGATCTTAACATGAGGCCAAACACAGACCAACTGTTGCTCTGACAGCCTCCCCATGACCTCACTCCTCCTCTTCATCTGTCATTCAAACTGCAAGGTCAGCGGTAATAGGACTAGCTAGGTTCCCCCCCCCCCCCACATGCACCTCTCTCTCCAGTCTGACTCCTGACCTCCTCTCCCTCTCTGCACTGCTCACTTCCCCCTACTCCTGACCTCCGCTCCCTTACCGCGCAGCTCCTTTCTCCATTTCGAGCACCAGCCCGCCTCGCTTTCCATTTTGGAGTTGATCTCTGGTGACACTGCCCGATTGACATGACTGACACGGCAGTATAGAGAGGTTAATGAGGACCAACTGTTCCCTGCCCATTCTGCAGCCCCATCTGCTCACCACCGGCAGCAGCACCACCAACAAAACACAGATGCAGAGGACGAGTAGAGCTACACCGCAGACACACAAGTGATGAGCCACCCCCAGCACCTCCTCAACTGCATGCCTTGTGCAATCAGTCAGATGGATGTGTTATGGAGCAATGGGAGATGTTTGTGTGTTTCAAAGTCAACCCTCCCCACTCAACCCCCACACACACAGACCCACCAAAATGCAAATTAGGCATATGATCATTGGGACATGGAAAAATAAATGTGCACACAACCTAACTAGTATTTCTTGTCACACATGTCAAAGATAATAATCTATACACACACACACACACACACATGATTTGGAATATATGTAGCATCCTATACAGACAGCAACAGCCACTAAAAAACTATAGTATGTATCAGGCCACATATCAAAATAAACAGATCCAAAACACAGACACCATGTTGCAATCCTGACAGGAACATTATGAATGCACATGCTGTGATCCAGTGGAAACTACGGATAGCATCTCTTTCATTTCCTCTTTACACTCTCCTGAAACACAGACCCCGTGGTGCAGAGGAACCTGTGCACTTCTGATAACCTTGAAGGCGGAGACGGAAGAAATCATTTACTTTCAAAAGGAGTTTCATAAGGAACTGCAGGTCTGATGCCTGGGCATAGCTCTCTCTGAGGCCTCGTCCACACCGATACATTTTCCTTTGAAAACACATATTTTTCGCTCTCTGTTTTGCCGCGTTGTTGTCAGTGTGCACGTAATAATAAATAAATACATGTATGAAAGAAATTACGCGCGTCGAAGCGTCTAAGGTTCGACTCATGCGCCGTACCGAGACATAAGCGTTTTCAGACGTTGCAGTGTAAATGAGCCACTTTTAGAAAACGCTGGTGTGGACAGAGAGCTTTTTGAAGCGAAAATGCAATTTTCTAACGTATCCGGATTAATATAGACGGAGCCTGATACTCACTGTTCCTTTCTTAGCTGTGCCTAATGAGCTCATTCTTACGCTTTGTTTGGGAGTTTGCATTATTTAACCACTCCAAAGAAAAACATATTCATTAGGAAAGTAGGAGAAGTGAAGGGTAAAGTAAAAATGTCAAAACATTATTTCCAGGGGGGCTTGAACTGACCATTGAGGGTGGTGGGGGAATACAGGTTTAATACAAAAGAGAGGCTATATGGTCAAAGTTCAAATAAACAGAAACAATATCCAATCAAATAATCAAGTAGAGGATAGATGGCATTCTTATCCTCCACTTTTCTTCCATTCTCTTTCTCCTACACCCTTAAAATCAAACCCTTGGAACCAGAAGAAGATCAGTTGATCCCTGAACTACATAAAATGCATGCAGAGAAAGTCTCTTGCCAGTCAGAGTGCATAGACAAGGGTGTGGTGGATTAGTTATGCAGAGCCTTTCAGTCAAGGGCATAGGAGGCCGATTCAGCTACAAGCAGTGGATCTATCTCGGATTACTTTAAACATCTTTTCGAAAAAATAATATCTACCACTTTGAATACTTTTGACTGGGGAGGGTTTACAGTCTTTAGTTTTCGTAATGTGTTTATGTAGACTACATTTCAACGTATTTGATATGTTGTGTCGAAAATGACATTCACAAATGTATCTACATGCCTTCCTCCTCATTCTGTGGAATATACCCAGCCTTATTCTGCATTTTTTACTTGAAATTCAGAACATTTCTGAGAGAGAATGGGTTTTGTGCCGGTTCTACCACGTAAAGGTAATGAACCTGAAATTGAGCATCTCTTCTCATTGTTGTTGATGCTCCCATGGCCCAAAAAATAAAAATGTGACTAAAATGGAGCCAGTGTGCAACAAAGAAAAAACACATTTACAAATCCAAACATTTAACTTATGGGTTTATTCGGCAATCCTTGGCATATAACTGGCATGTCTATGGTGAACGGTGCGCTAGAATATTGCCCAGATGAACACTATTGAAAAGCATCACTGCCATTCGTTCTTATTGTTTTCTTATTCATTCCCAGTGGCAGCAGATTAAGTGTTGCCTTATACCCCATGCCAGGCTCTCTGCAAACAAACCATTCACAAAATTTGAAAAGCAATCAGCCAAATACTGTTTGCGCACAAAAGGAGTTGAACGCATGTCTGGAGACACAGAAAAGGCATTTAGGACTCACTCTGCTCATTAAAGCAGCAGAAATGCATGAATATTCATTGACCCACATTTTTATGCTGTGTGTTGTATTTATTATTTTTTTGAATGTGCTTCTTGCTTTGCAAACACAGGAGGGACTGCTCTCCCTAACTTCTACTCTCTCTCTTTCTCTCTCTCCTTCCCCTCTCTCCACCTCCTTAAGGTAGAGGTGGACAACACTTCTATCAGATCTGGTTTTCAACAGCAGCGTCTCTCAGACAAGACTAGAGCAGAGGGCATCTTATGTCAACTCGCAGAAGTGAGTTGCCAAGTTGTGTCCTCGAGAGGAGACGCTGCCCGGGTTGTCACCTGGCATTCCAGGTGGTTTTTACAATGAATGAGGATGTTTGTTGGCAGTTGTATCATTGTTGAGCTCATTTATACTTCATGGAGATGCTGTAGCTGGCAGATTCTTGTGATAGTCACTATTCGGAGTTGGGCTGTGAGGGGGATGAAAATGTGAACCAGATTAAATGCAGCAATCTTTTTTTAAATTAAATTTTTTACTCACTTCCAACATGGTTCTGCCATATTGTGGCAACCCCAGAGCTGTGGTGCTGCCACTGACCCTCCAGCACCACGGACAGCGGCACAGACCACATGACGGTCATGGAGGGGGGTTTCCTTCTGTTCAATCCTCACACTGTTGAGTCTAAAGTCACCTGATGGGGCTCACAGCTGGACCCTGATAGATAATCAGGCACAGCTCGACTGTGAAAAGGGGACTCTATTCTTTACCCTTACTCTTTTGTAATAACTTATATCGCTAAACCTTCAAAACAATTAACAACAAAGCATTTTCTATGTACAAGATGCAAATATTTTTCTATATGTATTTCTTTGGAGAAACATGGTAGTTAATCTAATCATGAATTAAATTAAATGTCATGATTGTTGTATGAGCTGTGTGTGATGTCTGAATCCAAGGTAATAGCAGACTAATGGAGAGACTGGCAGGTGTTTATTTTTAAACAAACTTTTAAACGAGTGGAACTGTAGGTTACCGCTGTCGTCAACAGCAACTATGAGATGAACTACTGCAACTCCGTCACTTTCAGTTTCACAAAAATGTCACCTTTGTTACCTTCTCAATTGATCTAGACACCATTAATATGGAAATGATTGGCATGAAATGGAATCTCATGCTTGTTTTTTCTTTCTTCCTAAGGCTGACAAATCTAAAATAGGTCATATATAGTATTCTGGCATGGATTACATCCAAATGGAAGGCTCCACATAGCTACAGGTGAGGAAATGGACACTCCCTGAGCTGTCCGTGTGTGTTGTTTATAATTAGGCAAGTTTGAGACTTTGATGAAATATACTTAAAAAATACATGAGGTTAGAGAAACCCGGTAAAGGGGCGAAAGGTTGAAAATTCCCACCATCATGAATGTTTATTCCGTCCGTCCATCTTCTGCCTACAATGCTATTACTAAAGTGTTATACACTTTTGTCCCCGCCCACCAAAAAAATACACTCGCACACGCACACACACACACACACACACACACTCCTGAGATCTGTAGATTGAGTCAATTGTTGCGAAGCACAGTGGTCATTAGCGCCCCAACCTCCCACAGACAAGCACATGAAAGCAGAGCCATAATTGCCAGACCCACATTAACATTCTACTCTCAACACAGGCTCCCAAGTACCTCTTTTTCCTTTAATACGATGTCTTTGCTTGATAATCTTGCATTGATTTTAGTTAAGCACCTTTGCAACTCTGTGTGTGAAAACAGCTCTTAAACTTTATGTTTACCTGCAATAGCATTAGCTTTAGCACTGACTATGTTACCTGTTGTAAGAGGACCTTTGGGTCAATAGTGGCCTACATTAACCTAAAATATGGATATGCATTTGTGTACTGATTTGATATTTGAGTCACTGTACACTCATGTCTCACATCGTTGTTGAATATGTGAATTAAGATGGATGGAGATTTCATGTTTTGTTTGTTTTGGCTGGTAGAGTTATGCTCTTAAAAGTGCAGCGCTCAATGTTTGCAAAATTTAATAAACGTCAATCTCCTTGACAAGCAAGTTTACGTATTCTGCCAAGCATGGCAATTACACATTCATTCATACCCCGTTAAACCCATGTCACACTAGAATGGCAATAAAGCTTCTTGACGGAGGGACACAAAAAACCAACTGCCACAACAAGGAAAACAATTACAGGCTTATACAAAACATCTCTATGAAGAAATATATGGTCTCATCGTCTATAATGGGGCACTCCTCCGCAGAAGACACATTAGTGAGGAGGTTAAGCACAAACAATCCGGCAGAGCAACGTCATTAGAGCGAGCATAAATAAATAGAAGCCAGACTCAGAGCTATGAGCCTACAAGACATGTACTGTACCTCAGCCTGGGAAACAGCAGCCTCTGCATGTTAGTGTCCACATCAACTGAAGATTCTGCCATGGGCTAGTAGAGGAAACTCAAACCATCCCACTTCAAGTGAGTAAGGGAAACAACAAAATTACAAAGAAAATATGAAAAAGAATATATGTATATGTTATTTCAATAGTTATTTATTGACATAACATTGAAACCACTCCACAAAGAGGGCTGGACCGACTCCACAGCTGCTCTCTCCGTGTGTAATTCAGTCAAAGGAGGTCTAGGGAGAGTGGACATGGAAAAGAGCCTGATGTAGTTAAAGACAGCATTATGATTGTCATGGTCAATTCATTCTTTCTCTGAAAACGAATAACCCATAAGTAGAGATAGGCAATCAGGTCCACAATGCTACAGCATATCTTAAAATTGAACTTGATTAAGAGCCAACTTTTCCCATCTGTAGAAGCAATATGGCCCGGTAGAAGCACAGGAACATATTGATGGTGGATGTACTATTATGGAATAATTACAGTCGTTTTAAGACATTCTACAAGATATCATAAGACTGAAACAGTACGGAACCCATATAAACTATATGTACTGTATGTGTGGTCTGAATAACCTTCAGCGCAATGATAGCCAAGCATGCCCCTTGTGGAAGAAGATGAAGGAGTCTGGGTCTCAATTAAAATTCTGAAGCAACACAAGACTTGGAGTTGATTCTCTGCTCTGTGGAAAGGGTTATTCCTCCCACTCTATCTATCATCCTTGCCATGGGCCAGCCAGAAAGTCTGTCTACCCACACAGACATCTCTTTCGCCCCCATCCCCTCCTGTACCTCATGAAATATGATGGAGCCTCTGACTCTTCTCCAAATATTAGCTGGATGACGCGAAGGGGGATGAGGGGAGATGAGTCGTAAGTGCCAGGCTGTCAGTCAGAGACTTTCTGGGAGCCTCTCCCAGGGAAGCTTCACTCTGACACAGGAGGAGGGAAGACATATGGGCGTTCCTAAACTGGGATCATGATGTGCGCAGTCACACACCGGCTCGGCAGTGGGTTTCATTCCCCTCGATGATGGCATAACGCATTTATCAGCCCCCAGCTTAAGTTCGGCAGGTGTGCTTTAAGACTCAGTAGATCTCTCAACGTCTTACACTAGGATTAGAAGTGGTTTTGATTAGCTAAGCATAGTGTAGCTCAAGGGATATTACCCCACTGTGCCCTCCCTCCCACTCTCTGAGTTTAGAAGTTGGGTGAGTTATGGAAAGTTGTTAACACTTTCTCACCTTGGTTTGCAGGCCTCTAGGGACAGGCCTTCACATTGAGCTGTGCTAAACCTAATTGAGGAGGCTAGTTTTTCGCCTTCAGCTTTTTGATAGTCTCCCTCCTGTATCAAATGATCATTAAATAACTGGTAACTGTGCTTCAACACATACTATCGAAGTACTGAAGTACACAATTTAAAGATCTCAATAAAATGGAAACAAACTCTCTTTGCCAAATTGATTTCTACTCCTAATTTGCTCTCAACCTCTGTCCCAATTTTCTCTCTTTCCTGTTATCCTGTTGCTGCAGCACTACGACTTCTCTTTGAGGAAATAAAGAATCTGTTAAAAAATAAATAAGACTCATGGAACTTGTTCAGAGGGAATGTAACTTCTAAAAGTGTAAGGTGGAGGTTGTACTACTGCATAATACATCTTGGACATTGGATGATTCAGTTTAACACACGCTCACGTGCTGTTTAATGTGATTTTACATTTTCAACTGACGTCTGGTTGCTGCTGCAGAGTATTGCGGAAAATATGCATATTACTCAGATGCAGTGAATTGTTGATTCAGCATCTTATATTGATTATGGCTTGATTAGTTTTCTCATAAGGCTAAGGTTAATACTAAGTCTCTACTGGCGCAATAATGTAGTTAGAACGTACATGTGTGTAAACACGTGTGTATGAACATGTTTACTCTACATTCAATGCAAATTATTAACTTTGTTTGAGCTAGATTTGTATTATGGCTAATAAGAGTCAATTCACAAGGATCTGAGTGCTTCTCTCTCATGCATCCTCTCCCAGTGTGGCCCACTGTCCCATCTGCTGTTTAGATAACCTCTAACCTGTGTGTGTCCAGAGTCTGAGCATGCCACCAGAGCATAACCATCCATCCATGCTCCCTGCCAGCGAGCAGGAATCTCAGAGGAGGAGGAGGGAGGGTTTCGTCATCTTGTCTTTTCACTGTTTGGAACGGTGGGGAATTCAGCTGAATCCCGCTGAGAGGCTTTGCCCGGCCTTTGTACTTTCCCTCTGTCGCTCACCGTAGGTAATGAATGCACGTTAGTGTTGACTGGAAGTTGGAGGACAAGTCTGTCACATGCACATCCAGGATCTTCCAGGAGCTTCATTCCACACGGATGATCTCAACAAGTAGTGTTGTGTTTTTCCTAACCCTTCGGTACGTGTTGAAGTTTATATGTATAGTGTGAACAATTCTCAAGTGGCCATTTAGACACATTTGCTTGCTTTTTTTGGTGGTAAATATGGTATAGATGTTTGGTCGACGGTTACTCTGGATCAGTAGTACCATCTTTATAACAAGAAAAAGGTTTCAGTTCAAACGCATCAGTAAAACCTTGGCTCAGACACAATCCCCCATACAGAGCCTTAGACATGGTACTGTAGGTAATAATTACAGTCATTTGTGGAGGTTTATGAGCTTATCGAAAGCAGCTGCATGTTAAAGCTAATGATTTCAACGCATCTGGCTCTCCGTCAGGATACTGTAGAACCTCCTATGCAGCTCGGATGGTAGTTGTAGAGCCTCCTGTGTCTCTCTGCTGACCTGAATTCCCCTAAACCAACACCAGGCATGTTACTGGGGCACATTAGCATCCTTTCCGTGGCTTTGAACGTCTGATGTAATTAATTTAGAGAAGAGGAGGATGATGTATAAACCACTTAAGGGGAAACGTATGTGTCCTACTAATAAGTCATTAGCGCAGAGGGGGAAATAAATAAATAAACATTAATTCTGCCTACAAAGGGGTATTATCCATGGTGTGTCAACCAGTGGTACTGGATGCTGTTGCTAAAGAGCTGTGTTAGCACCACAGCGCCATACTCAGCAGGAAAGTCACCTTCTCTGAAGAGATTTACATGCAAAAAGTTGCATTGAAAGAACATGTATACTGTACGTACAGCCAACATTACGTTCTGGTATAGAATTCAAAGAACCTCTGTATTAGGGAATACGGTTGAACATACTATTAAGGTCTTCACAGCAAGTCAAGACAATTTCACACATAATGGTAGCAATCCACAATACCTGTTACCACACCTCTGATTACTCCATTGAGAGTAGACATGACCGTTGCTAAGGAACTGTTGCCACAGTTCTTGTTGATACCAGTGAGAAAAGTATTTGTACATGGCTATATGCAGAGTAGACGGTGGTGTGACAGAAGGGTGGTAGGAAAGAGGCAGCTCAGTCTAAGGCTTACCTGTGAATCCACTGCAAACATCGTTTTTTTCACACCCTCAGGGTAGCAATGTTAGTTTCTGTTTAAGCGGGAGATGACAGGTGTTTTACATTTTGAGGACAGTAAAGGCACGAGACGTCCAAATCACCTCCACGCTGTAAGACACGACGAGCCTTTGTCTCAACGCTTTAACAGCGAATCTTTCTCCCTTATAAGTTCCTAACTCAACTCACCCCTCGACCGTGAAGAGGGTGCGTGGTGAAGGCTCGGGCTCTAGTGTGCGTGCTTGAAATGCTCCATCAGTCTAGAGCTTTGGAGGCTGCAGAGGCTGGGTTAACGACTGTTTTAGACTACCCTCTGCATCACTGTCAATAAAGCTGTGGAAATGCTTCACCCTAGCTTCTGGGTTCTGCTCCCTGTTGCCTCTGTCCCTCCACTCTGATATCAACACATGCCTGCCTTCTCTCATTATCCCTTCAGAAGACAGTGTGATACAAACACCTGCACTACGGGTATAGAAACCTGCTTTTTTACCTTTTATAGTATCTGTATATTTGTGTACTATATGTATACTATTGCATTCAGGGTAATCCCAAGACACTGAGGAATGGTATTCAGGCTTCGGATGCCAGGAGGCTTGTGTGTTTTTGCGTGCCATAAATAATAGGGGGTAGAGAGATGTGTTGACATGACAGAATGGCAAATTAAGTATTGGACGTTGTTTTTTTATTTATTGTGTAGCAGTAACAGTGCACTTAAGACTTAGAATGTCTACTTTTAATCTAACAATCAAATGGAGGCTATAGAAAAACAAAAGGATGTCAATCATTGAGTGTACATATTTGTGTGACAGGAACCTAAACATGGACCAGAAGGTAGAAGAAAGGAATTGCACTTGAATTTAACCTGTTGAAGTTCCTGTACCGCCCGCGGTACAAAAATGCTGCCCCCCCCTTCCTCAGTTACGACGCACTAAATTCTAACAAATATATTTTTTAGACGCTACACATGTTATACATCATTGGAAAGCTACGATTCTTGTGCTTGTAGATATGTAAACCATTTCAAGATCGAGTCACAACAACAAGTTTAGTCAACGTCTTTGTCCAGTCACCACTTTGGTGATGTTTACAAAGCCAAACGTCTCTACTTACCCTCAAAGGTTTGGTGTCGTCCAGGTATGCAACCAACACATCAAAACTTGATCTGCGTACATTCCCAAGGGTTCAAAGTATCTAACCATGTAAAGTAATTCTCCAAATACAATGTTTTACGTTCATGAATAGCCATTATCCTTTGTTTCATTATGCAAGTTAGCCGACGGAAGAAACAACTTGCTCAGATAAAAGTGCACATTCCTCCGGTTAGAAACGGAGAAAATACGATATGGAGGGATCAAAATGTCCGTTGAACCCTCCCCTTTTGATTGACACCTTGTTTGACCCAATAGGACCTTCCATGCCCCGTTGACAGCCCTCTAAAGCCAATTAGGTCTGTGCGTCCTGCCCCCCCCCGCCCCCCCCCCCCCCACACTCTTTCTAAACAAATTTCTCGAACTGGCTTCAGCTGGCTCTGAAATGAGCTCGTTAGCCTTGTAGCTGAAAGCTAGCTGAAAATGCCAATACCTCATTTGTATGTGTCTGTGGAGCCGTCAAAATAAAAGTCGATTGCGCAATAGGGTTGAAAGAATCAGTTTTCTTTGTGCGCCAATCCTGGGAATCAGATAAAGCACTCCAATGTGTTCATGCTTCAATTTTTGTGTTTCAGTAATACTAATTAGGGATTTAGCTATTATATATGATAGTTCTAAGTACCACCTTTCATTAGAGATAACAATTATGAAAAATAATACCTTTTATCCTGAGTATTTGACCTTGGTTACAAAGGGTCATTTTGGAGTCTCCAAAAGGCCCTTTTAGAAAATGAATGGATGTACTCTTATAAAAACATGTGTCAAATATGAATATATTGTGGTATTATGTTTGACTTTTGATTTGAATTGGGTAAGGCTTCAACCTGTGGTCCAATTTAGTCTTCCAGCTAATACCTACCACCTCTAGGCCTCTTCAGGCCTCTGTTTTCAAAACAAAATCTAGACGGAAATAGAAATTTTCACTTTCCTTGTGTTCAAGCTTCTATTACTCAACACTAGTAGGACTGACAGGGGTCCTGACAACAGGGGACATAACTTCAGAGTGTCAGCTTTCAAAAGAGATCATTTACATGCATGTACTCCAAATGGTTCAAGAACAGCTTCCAATTTACTTTGGGTATGCTGTTTAGGCGTTTTCAGGCAAATTTAACAGGATTTTGAAGAGGTGCAAAACATGGAGTTCATTCTTACACTATTTCCATCTTGTATGGTTTAGTTATGATCTCAAAATGCATTTGATGTCTATCATCAACTCAAGAAATGATAATAAACCTTGATCATTGTGCAAACACATCAGAAGACTACAATATGATGCTTGAGATCTACATACAGAACATCTGTTCGCCTTTCACAACATCATGGAAAATCTGTCTATCTCATCTGTGTATCTTGCACATCCACATTTCAGATGTGGTTAGAAAAAAGATAACATACACACAAAGAACCATTAAACCGATGAAACTAGGTCTGTCTCTGGGTAAAACACGAACACGCTCACAAAAGCACTGATAAGAAAGAAAGGGCACCGACACAGACCAAGCAACACACATGTGGTTCTGAGCTGTCATGGAAACAAGATAAGATAATCTGGCGAGAAAATAGCCCTAGCTGTTCCCTCTGGAGATGGAGAAATGAAATAAGGCCAAAAATGGGACCAGGAGTGTGACTTGTAAACTCACCTGGGGGGGCCCTGACCTCTTTGATCCTCTCACAATTCCCCCCCCTCCCCGCCCCCCCCTTGAAATATTATGGAGATCCTTATAATGGATATGGTCATGTTTGTCAACTGTTTCAACTCAGTTTGTGAGAGTTTATATAAAGTTTTTATTCAATATGTAGATCTTTTTCTTTTTTTCTCGTATTTCTCGTGTCTTTGTATAGCAGCGGACATTGGCCACGTACTGTACAGTACAACAGTTGAGGTAAGTCTTTTTCAGATCCTGGTCTTGTTGTGTAGCAACAAGCTTTGGTTGGGTCTTCTGTTAAGTCTGGCTTAATACAGGAATAATTGTACAACAACAGAAGTAGTTGTAAAGCAGTTTATCAGTGTTACAGGTGAATAATGGTACATTGGCCGAAAGTTATTTGTTATATTTTCCACAAAGTTAGTTTTGTGCTGTGCGCCTCCAGTACAAGAGAATACACCACCTTCTCCTTTACACAATACACTCCATGACTGCATTGTGCCTATCCAATACATTGTCTGTATGTATATCTCTGTCACAGTCATCATATTTTTGATCAGATAGGAAATATAATGACAGTATTCCTCTGGTGCTTTTTGTGATAAACTCAATGGCTTCCTTAGTAATTAACTGAACTACTCATAACTGTCGGATATTTTACACCCTGTCATTTACTATCTCACTATGTAATCACTTATCATCATAATAAGAACTCCATCCTATCAGAATCTGTAACACACCGTGTCATTTAATAGCAATTGATCCAGAACAACCATAGCTAGTTCTTACCAGTTTGAGTCAGAATATTCAGATTTTTTGTTGTTGTTGCTTTAGTTTAAAACACATTGCCGTGATTAAAAATATATATTTTTGGGTGAGTTATCTGTGTCCCTGATGGAAGGTTGTCTCAATATATATTCTTTTTTTTGTAATAATAAAATAAAAGACGTGTGTACTGGCAGGATAAAGAAAACTGGTATTAAACTAAGATTCCTTTGAGGTGCTTTGCTGCTTCTACTTTCCCTCCCACTGCTTCCACTGAAAGGACTATCATGCTGTGAGTCCAGCATCCCCCCATCCCACCCTCCCAGCCCATGGCCACCCCAAC
This sequence comes from Osmerus mordax, assembly GCF_038355195.1. Taxonomy (NCBI): domain Eukaryota; kingdom Metazoa; phylum Chordata; class Actinopteri; order Osmeriformes; family Osmeridae; genus Osmerus; species Osmerus mordax. Next base: position 7,727,623 of record NC_090053.1, read on the forward strand.
CCAGTGGAGGTGAGAGATCACACATAGTCAGTTAGAGGTCTGAGGATGACATAGCCCCCCCTGTGGCAGACAAAATTGTCAGTGTCGGGGAGCACAATCGTGTCTTTAAGAAAGCTGATTTGTATTCCAGGCTCCCTTCTGTGTCTCCTCACGTGTGACTGAGCGAGAGTGAACGAGAGGGAGTGGAGAGAGGGCGGGAGGGAGGGAGGGGGACAAGAGGGAAACAGAGGAAGGGAGGGAAATAGGGTAGGAGGGAGGGAGTGTGTGCGGGAGAGTGAGAGAGAGAGGGAGAGAGAGAGGCTCTAATGCAATGCAGCAGAGTGCTGTGACAGACCAGGCATTTATTTTAGCGAGACACTGCTGCTGTAGCGGGAAGGACGTAGCAGCAACAGAGCTCTCTGCTGTCTGTCACTCAGTCCACCCCAGTACCGCTCAGGTGGATGTGAAAAGAGTGGTGGAGCCAGGGACCGACCAGAAGATAGCAAAGCATCTCAAGTGCCACCAGCAACGCGACTTTGGGAATACGCGGTTTATTTTTTTAATCTTTTTTTTTACCTTGTCTTTTGAGCCCTTCCATCCTCCCTCCTCGTCTTCCATCCATCTACTCCCTGTTTCTTTCTCTCAAGCTCGGCTAGAGAGACGAGGTAGTGGGAGGAGGAGGGGGACACACACGCACACACACACCATGCCAGAGGATAGCATGTCTTGAATGAGAATCAGATCCTGCCTTTCCACAGGTCAGAGAGAAGCACCACCAGAGGACTCCTGTGGCGTTCGGTACAGCGGCACAAGACCCAGCGGCTCCGGGGACTCCTGCAGCCGGTGGCTATCCCCAGGGGGTCAACCCCTCAGCTTTGTGTCCCAGCAAACACATCAGTGGATTTGTTGGTACTGTGCTGCTGAGTTAGTGTTCAAGTGTGTAGGCCCCTGGCTATTTCTTTTGTTTTGTTCTTTTGGAGGGGGCCATCCGGCACAACTGTATACAAAGGGAGACTCCTATGTTCCTTTTGTTCAATTTACTGTACTTTGCCGCTCTCATTTGCTTCACAGGAAACATCAAATGAACTAAGAGTACATTGACATTGTACAAAGAAGGTACTGGAGGTACATTATCATAAATACAGATATAGATTTTTTCCCTCAGCTTTTTCTGAATTGTGCTGCATCTTTTCTGCTGCTTTCTATAAACACTCACAAGACCTCACGGAACCAGATTTGTGCATGCAAATCGGACATTCTCCTCCCCTGGTGAGTCATTAACAAGCCTTTACACCTTCATAGACATTTTGTACTCAATTTGAACTTGTGTCGCCTACTTAATATTTAATACAGCATGTCACACAAGGCTTCCTAAGTGAGTTGATATTTTCAAGTCATAACAATTTATGTTGGCCTTTATTTTACATAATATTGTCATCTAAGGCTGTAGTACAATACCTCAATATCTAACCCTAAATGAAAAATGTCTTTGACTCATAGTAATGACCAACACCTGTGGCAGCATTTTGGTTTCAACTTTAAATATGCATTGAAGTAGGCTATCAATTGCATTAAAAAACCAGGATGTGATAAGCTATAGCTCACGACAGCCATGGTTTTTGGTTATTATATCACAGCAAACAGGCGTTGTTTGGCATGACATGAAGCAGAATATCAATTTAAATTATTTTTATAACATTCAGAATAAAATATGGCTGCCTGGCTGCCTGCCCATATTGCTGGGCGGTTCCAAGGCTAGCGTTATAGGATTCCATACATTTTCATTTTGTTAGCTAAATAGTTGGCATATTTAGTGTTTTAGCTAGGTAACTATCATAAAAAAAGTTTACCTCAAATATTTACATTTTGTTATGTAGCAAACTTTGCTAATTAGCTAACTACCTATCATAATTTTTGGGCAAATGTTTCATTTGTAAAAAAAAATTGTCAGCGGAGAGATACTGTAACTTGTGAAAATGTAATTACACTTCATAGTAGTGTGAACCAGTTTGATTGATTGAACAAGCCATATAAATGTACTATGATGTATCCAATATATTCCATACAGTACTGTAGGATGCATATTCCATTGTGCATACATTCCATTCAAGATTGCCCCCCAAAAAATCCAACATGCCACCCCCTGCACTCTTGACAGAGCTGCAAAGTCAGTTGACTGTCAATAGCCTTTTTATTTGTTGAAGTCATTGAAACACACACCGTTATCTTTCTAATATGTTCTACTTACCATTCCTGGCTTTTCCGGTAGAATTGTTTTTACCACACTAGTTCTAGATGTTATAGATTTTTTTTTGCATGTTTACTACATTTAGTTTGGAGTGCAGTGTGTGTAATGAAAAAAGAAACCCCACACAAGGACATATGCTAGTTTGTGGGCCCTAAATTAAACCCCACCAGAGCCAACATTATTGTGCTCAAATTACTTTTTGTTGGTGTAGGCATCACCATAATCAACACAAGTAGAATACTTAGTGCTTAGACAATGTATACAATATATGAAATAGAAATATCTTCAATTACATTCAGTACTATTCAGAAACTTTATTAATTCTTGGGTACTTCTCTACCATCTTTACAGCTGGATTTTTTAGCCAAGTGATAGACACGTCCTGTTTATTTTTGTTAGACTGAACACTTGGAATTCAGGCCAATGAGTTCTATTATTTGTCTCACTACACCTGAAAATAGTTTTCCTCAAGCTCTCAGAGTCCTTTGAGTGTTTGGCAAACACTCAAAGGACTCAAACAACTCCCAGAGTAAAAGGCCTTTTAATCAGGCCTGGTTGACAAAGTGCTGCAGAGTTGGTTGTTCTTCTGGCATGTTCTCCCATTTCTGCAGACTGTCCAACTGAGTCTCCTCCCTCAGCCGACTCTTGCCTGGATACTTATCTTGATGTAGCCAGGAGTCAGGTGGCTGAGCGGTTAGAGAATCGGGCTAGTAATCATAAGTTGGCCGGTTCGATTCCCGGCTGTGTCAAATGAAGTTGTGTCCTTGGGCAAGGCACTTCACCCTACTTGCCTCGGGGGAATGTCCCTGTACTTACTGTAAGTTGCTCTGGATAAGAGTGTCTGCTAAATGACTACATGTAAATGTGATGTAGAGGTCCAGTTCTAGGACAAGTAACTGTGGGTCCAAGCCTCATCCTATTTCATCCAGTCTATAGTCCACTATAGTGCCCTATGGAATATCACGATGACAAATAATGCATTGATAATGGAAGACTTTATAAAGTGACAAGTTTATGCTATTCTAACAAGATGAAAGATTCCGTTTCAAGCAAAGTTCTTCCCATTGTTGTCATTTAGCCATTAAAGTTTAGAACTTTAGCAACGGGGACATATTTAATAAAAAGGTGATACTTGATTTTAAAAGAGGGGATGTTAGGGCTAACTACCTATTCACTTCACTACCTTGAAAGTAACAGAGTATTTTTTAGCACAGCCAAGGTACTATACATTGCCCTGAAGTTGATTGTCCCACATGCATTATGCATGATGAACATCCCAACAGCCATAGCTAGCCAGGGTGAAAAAATTAAAGTATGAATCCCTCTCAAATGACACGTTGAATACACTGTAATTACACATTACTTCTAACCATGGAAATCAGGCAGTGACTCGAGATCCGACTTCTCATACTGTACACTGGGCTCTGTCTTGGTGTCCTGGAATGCCACCAGAGGGTGGATTCTACTTATGGTAATTACAGTTTGTTTGTCAACCATCAGCGTATTGAGATAAGAGTGAGTACCTCACGTGTTTAGATTACTCCACCATTTAGTTTGGTCTGTAATCCGGGGTTGGGAGGCACTGGACAAGTGCTTCACACCTGGGAGAGTGCGCAGTGAGGCGTGTGTGTGTGCCTCATCCACGATGGCAGTCGGATGAGCTCCAGAGCAAAGAGGGGATGATGAAAAGGGGTAATTGGTGTTGATTAACATACTAAAAGTAATATTTATCCACGCATAAGGAAATTACAGGATCAAGCTGCTTCGAAATCTGAGCCAACACACTCCATTTCCTTTGAGGAAGAGATTTCTTGAAAAGCACATAATAGTGTGATGTCAAGTACGTTTTTTTGTTGTTTCCCGAGGATTAACCTTGCTTTACTTATGGATCCTAAAATTCTAAAATCCTCCGCATTGTGTTTTTCAAATTGTCATACCTGCAACATTATTCAGCTCAATCAATAAAGTAGTGTAGCCACCCATCATTGTTATTAATAATCAGATTATGTAATACTTCTGGATCGCCGCAAAGACAGACCAATAGGGGAATGAATATGCCAGCATTGAACAATAGTGTCAGACATTCTTCAGAAGCCTAATCCAGCACAAATCCCACATGGAACACATTAGTCTCAGAAGCTAGCATACGTGCCATATATTATTGAACAAGAGAAACAATAGAAACAGCATCAAAAACATGCAGGAAACAGGAGCACAATGGTGAACCCCAGGGGTGAGACACAGCTGGCTTCCATTTTAAAGCGCATAGCACGCTGCTCATGCAAGATTCAACAGTGACATTTAAAACAGGAGCTGAATTTCCAGAAGAAGTGGACGAATTGGAGCTCAAATCCAAGTCTCTTACTCCCTAATGAACACATCTAGACGGAGATGAAGCCAACAAAGCGGACGTCTGCGCGGTAGACATGCCGTGCAGACGTCCGGAGCTAAGGCAGGTCACAGACGAGGGCAACAGAAAGGGAGCACGTTACATTGGTGTACAGTTGCTTTGGTGTGATGTGTCGACACTGTGCAGGTCGCTTTGCTCGATAACATGGCGAGGATCACGTTAAGGGATAAGAAGCCGCTGACTAAGGAACCGCCATTTCTCTGTAGGTTTAGCGCCCATGTCAGAGGATGCGGACGCCCTCGCTGTGTTCCCCTGTGCTTATCTATGCACCACACTCTCCCATAAGGAGCCAAGGGGCGTCAGGCGTAGTGCGCTGTCAGGAAAGGGAGACGGAAGATGGAGAGAAAGAGGGAGAGAAGGAGGCAGGGGGGAGGGGTGTAGGACTCTTCTGTCTGTCTCCATGCATCACTGGGGATGAGGCCCTCACCAAGGTTGGCATTGGCGATGCCAAACAGGTGCAGAGAGATTTGGGTGACTGAAAACAGGAAGTGTTGTCGATCGTCCCTGCCGCAACGATGGGCAGCCAGAGACGGCCGCAGGGCCACACACAATCATGACACGTTGCACTAAGGATGGTTCAACCACTTTCCAAAAGGCCTACGCTGTGATGGTCCATGTTGAAAATATTCTACTGCTTGTCATCTATACAGCTACTCGAGCACTGGTATTAGCCCTCCCTTGAGTCTGGATCAGTTCCAGCGCTTGATGTGAGTGGGAGGACGCCGTCATGTATGAGTCGTTATTTTCTGATAATGATCAAGTAGGCAGGACAAGGCTGTCCATCTGGCTCTGTAATGTCTCTTTAGGGGGATCTGGAGGTGCTGTTGGGTGAATCTTTCATCAGTTTGCCATTACACTGTCTGGATAGCTCATCTATCTCCATGTGACAGATGAGATGTCTGCGTGTCTGCTGCTTAGCAAAGCATTCTGGTTTCCAGGAGGACAGGGGAAGAACTCACCAAGGTGTGGTAGGCGTGAGCATGGAAGTAATGAACAGATCACCCCCTCGCTGACCCCTATCTGTGGTATCTGCCCACCATCTGAGCAGAGATGGCATTAGTGGGTAGCTAAGGCCCGTGATGGATGGGGACAAGCCACTGACGCAAGCTGGTATGTGCATATCACTAATGGAGAATGATTTCTTCTGCCTATTCAAATCCGCAGAGACAATCATGATCGTAAAGGTCAAGCCTGCAGCAAACGGTTCATAACCACGCCTTATTAAGATCCCTTTAGGGTTAGTCCACACATGCCATACATTTATTTTCCTAATTTTGCAGAATAATCCCTTTGATTCAGTCATTTTGTTTTTGTTAGTTTACGTTGACGCCCGTTATTCAACTCTGCATACCTTCCACATTTGCTAGCAGGTGCAGATGCTGTCTGTGTCAGGGAGATGCGCAAGATCAGACGTGCTTAGCATGGGAGCATGCCAGCACACATCCCTAACACGACGCACCACAGAACCCTGGGTAGGGTCTCCTCCCCGAGCATCTTATGTACCTGCAACCATCTGGAGAAAACAGACTAGAGGAGATAGAGGGGGAGAGAGTGAGGGAAAGAGATGGGGAGAGAGAAAGAGAGAGATGGGAAGAGAGAAAGAGAGAGAGAGGGCATGTCTGCATCGGTCAGTCCTGCCCTTAATTAGTATTTCATCATAATTACAGCCAGACTGCAGACTGACAGCTCTATTTAAATCTCATCCGTTGGCCACAGGATGGTGGCAGAGGTGTGACTGGCAGTTATTGCCACCCCTCCATGTGGCTGAGAGGCACTTCAGCTGTTTGGAAAGTAGTTTTAGTATAGACATGGGATGAGAGAAGGATGTGAAAATGAAAGAAAAATACCCCAGCTGTTTCTTCTCAGACCTCAGTTCCTTTTGTTCTTGTCCTACCTCCTCAGTTCCTTTTGTTCTTCTCCTACCTCCTCAGTTCCTTTTGTTCTTCTACCTCCTCATTTCCTTTTGTTCTTCTTCTACCTCCTCAGTTCCTCATGTTCTTCTCCTACCTCCTCAGTTCCTCATGTTCTTCTCCTACCTCCTCAGTTCCTCATGTTTCTTCTCAGACCTCCTCAGTTACTCATGTTCTTCTCAGACCTCCTCAGTTCCTCATGTTCTTGTCAGACCTCCTCAGTTCCTCATGTTCTTCTCCTACCTCCTCAGTTCCTCATGTTCTTCTCCTACCTCCTCAGTTCCTCATGTTTCTTCTCAGACCTCCTCAGTTTCTCATGTTCTTCTCAGACCTCCTCAGTTCCTCATGTTCTTCTCAGACCACCTCATGTTTCTTCTCAGACCTCCTCAGTCCCTCATGTTCTTCTCAGACCTCCTCAGTTCCTCATGTTCTTCTCATACCGATGTCCGTCAGTTGCTGTGAATTTGTCATTGGGATTAGGGTCCAATTCATGTCATAAACAGAGTCGCACAAACACCGATTAAACAGCACAACACTTCATGTAACAAATCACACAAACATCACATGGGTGTGCCAACTGCTCACTTTCTTGGTACAGAACATTTTTGGGTAAATTAAACAAAAACAGAACATGACAGGGATTAACAAAATAAAAAAAGACTGGGCAAAACCCACAGCAAAGTGTTCTCCAAACTTTTCACTGTGACAGTACAATATCATCTCTCCCAGTGCTAGTTAGATGAAACTTGTTTGGAGGGCTTGACAGTTGGTTTAATAGACTGTGGAACCCAGAGACCATGGATGTTGGTCTTTTTTTCGTGATATTTTTACAAGGGATGGTTTTCTCTCTCGGAATGGAGTGGACTAATGCATTATTGTTCAGACTGGGGCACTGAAAAACCAGGGCCAGAAGAGCAGTTTGGGAACATCAGATGAATTATGATCACACACTCACAATGTTTGCATATACCAACAAACCTATGACACAGCTCAGAACAAGCCTCTCAACGTAAAAACTAAAGTTATAATAAGCATTCTGTCTGTGATTATTTTACATTGCAGTATCTTCGTTGAAGGAACAGACACACACACCCAGACAGGTACACATTCTGTGTGGTGAAAATCGTTTCTTTATGACTTTTGTGATTTCATGTTGTTGAAGATTCATTTCTTTTTTTTATTACAGTAAACAAATGTGCTTTTATGTTTCCTCCCTGCGGTCTGTGTAAGATTGTTGTGACACTTGTTAAGCATGTGAATAACTACGCCCTTAGGACAGCTGTAGTTTTTTCTATTTCTTATGTAATGACACAACAGTAGATTGCTGTAATCCAATGACCACAGAGCAATGGATGTAGCAATATGAAACCATCCTGTGTTTGTGAGCTTACATTGTTTTCAGACATGGATATCATTGGTTTCACAGGGTTAACATGAATGCACAAGAAAAAAATCTAACATTTACAAATTTAGCAGACGCTCTTATCCAGAGCGATTTACAGTAAGTACAGGGACATTCCCCCGAGGCAAGTAGAGTGAAGTGCCTTGCCCAAGGACACAACGTCAGTTGGCACGGCCGGGAATCGAACTGGCAACCTTCGGATTACTAGCCCGATTCCCTCACCGCTCAGCCACCTGACTTCAAACATAAATATAATCCTTATCTAACGCCTCAACAGTAAGCTATCACCCATGTTTGGTTACAAAAATAATGTATTCATGAATTCAGTCATACTCATTGTCACGTGAAACAAAGTACAGGGGTTTTGAACCTTAAATGTTTTATCTGCAGTCAACTGCTCTAACCATTGAGCTATACCTGGCCCCAAAATGTTGTGTGTCTGTCACAAAGTCCCTGGTAGTCCTTTCCTTCCAGTCCAGGCTAGTGTTAGAGAACGTATCTGTCCTGCACCAGCACTCCACTGTAAATAAGATGCTTATACAGAGCTCAGCAAGTTACTCATTCCTCAGCAGTGGAGTCCTAACAGCTTGAAGCATATGGAGGGAAAATCACAAACCAGTGTTGTTGGCAGTTCAGCAGCGATTATTAAGGAACACCTGTTTGGCTGGCTGGCGAGGTGACTCGGGGTCTCACCAAATAGCACCGGGCTAATGAAGGTCTCCTCTGCTTAATTGTTCAGACTATAAATAGTGATGAGTGGGTGTGTGTGTATGTTTGTGTATGTTGTGTGTGTAAGTGTGTCCCTGCTGCACATTCATATAGATTTAACATGCCTAACGTGACAATTACAAGGTAACGATGCAATATAAATGGGCTGAGATGTCGACAAATGCGCTCGTGAGGAACAGAATACTTCTATGTCAGCGCGCAACCTGGGAGATTCCGTTGGTCTGTCTGTCTGTGGAAAAGAGTTGGTGTGTCGGTAATAAGGATTATGGATTAGGTGACATATCTACAATCAGGATTGGGCAGCTGCTGCTTTACAAACTAAAGCACAAATGCAGTAATTGCTAACAAAGGTTGACTTCAGTATTCATAAAAACAGGTTAGAAATAGGTTAGACATAATGTTAAATTGCTTTTGGTTAATGGTGCTTATAAAATATCCAGCCAGGGTCTCAGGGTATGTACGATCGGTGCAATGCCAGTGCATTAGAGTGGAGTGGTGAACAGTAACTTTGGGACTGGAGCCAATGTCCAGTCAAGGTCCTTCTCATCAGCAATTCAAATCATGGCCAGAACGATTCCATTCTACTTCGGCCCTCACACTTCCCACCTCTGAAGTTACCTTTGCAAGGACCAAACTTCAACCAAGATCAAATTAAATGCTGTGCATGTGACTAATTGAAACATTGCCCGAAACAGTACTTGCAAATAATTGTTTAAACTTATGAATTTTAATAGAATATAGCAGTTTTATTGCAATTCTTTCCCCAGAGTTGAACGTTGAGTGTTTGAAGCATGGCCCCACAGCAGATACACCCCTGCTGTCTGTGATCACCTTCACTGATGTTGTCCAAATGTATGCTGTCAGTAGCTGACTGGCTATTCCTTCCAGGGGGAGGAGGGGGCCAGATGCAACCCAAAAGTTAGTTTTCTGTGACACACTGTTGTACACTGTTGAACAAGCCATTACCACATCGCTACATTACATAAATGAGGCAGTATCACATCAAAGCTGCAATTCCTACAAACTGTAAGAGCTCACTAGGACCATGCTCCTACATGTAACATTTCTCTCCCTTCACTTCTGCATAATGTATTTGCTGAAAAAGAACACTGTATGTTCTTTTTCTTTGATTTTACCAGTACTTTCTCTCTCTCTCTTTCTCTCTCTCTCTCTCTCTCTCTCTCTCTGACTCTCTCTCTTTTCTGCCTCCCTCTCCAACCTGATGAAATTGTCATGGAATATCATTATTGCTAAACAAGTTTAAAGGCCATGTTGCTCTGTCAACACATGCACCATGTCTGCATGAGGAACGCTTGAATCGTGCAGTAAGACTGAGGAATAACCACAGGTCCACATGTATTGCGTTTTCCCACTGGCCTATTACAGTCCATCTTACAGTGACTCATGTCAACATGAATGGATCTGCATAGTTAGCTGCCTGAAATCCGCAGTCGATTTATTTTTTTCTCATAGGATACCATCAAAGCTCTTTGTTTGTTTCTTGAAGGTGAATACCCAAAGAGTACCAGGTTGTTAGTTCAAACGTAGACACATTCAGAACAAAGTAAAATGCATTGACATTAAAAAAAATTATTTGCAGCAATACTAGAAAACACTCCAATTCACAGGGAATTATTAATGCCAGGCATATTCCGCAAAGATCTAGTTTTGCACGTCTAATAAGCTGAGATCTTGTCGAAATTCATCTTGACATTTACGTAAACTGGCAGGCATGGCCAAGTAGAGGAGTCTATTTTTATCACCAGTAACAGGAGAAAAAAGCATCCCCATGATCTTAATTTCTGATTAGCAGTTATGGCAGAGAGAAGAAGGAGGTGGACAATGTATCTTGTCTGGTGCTCAACCAAGTGTGACTGATAGAAAGCCGATCTCAACAAAGTCATAAGCGAGTACCACTAGGACACACCTGTAAAAGGAAGTGGGAGCATTATATGATTATTTCCACTTACCCTAAACCTACTTCTGATTGTGATGGACATAAATGTTGCAGCTTTTGCTATTCTAAGCTAAACCTTTTTGTACTTCTGGCGACATGGCATAATTGGTGTATTCATATTTAATACTGGTGGTGTATTCATGCTGTATTCTTATTTAACGCTGTTCTGGGTGGATAGCGTCAGTAAGATATTGATTTCTCAGCTTGGGTTGTGAACATCATTGAAGGTGCTGATTCTGAACCGGGACCACTGGGTCAAAAACTGCACACAAGACACATCCCTTCCTCACCCTTATCCAGGAAAAAACAGCTTGTGTTTGTCCACATAGATTACCTACAATAATTGTATCATTTTACGGAATCATTTTACATAGCAAGCTGCTGCAGTTGCCAGACTCCAGAGAGGGAACATGGAGCTGTCTTCCTGTACAGTCCTTAGCTGTAAGAACAGTGAATGGCCAAAGCAAGCAAACTCAGTGGGATTTTTTTTAGAGGTAATTACATAGCGAGTTAAAGCGGAATGAGGCAATGGCAAACTCTAAGGTGGCTCTGAAATAGAAACATCATCAACTACAATGTGTGCTTGCCTCGACGTGTGTGTCTGAAGAGAGAAGAAGAAGAGAGGGAGAGAGAGAGAGGAAGAGTGAGGAAGGAATAGAGTGAGAAAAAGTCAGACAGAGAGTGTTAGCACAGTGGCAGTATAGTTTCTTAAGCCTTGACTAATTAAGCTATAATCTGCACCCATTTCCACAGTAAATTTACAGCTATACGTCCTCGGGGGAATACAGGGGGTTTCACTATCCTGCCAAACTGTGCTCCTCACTGCATGGAAAAGCCACAACATGTATACATTTGAACACTTCAGAATAGGGCTGCACTTCTTTATTTGTATTCAGCAGTAATTAGGTTAAGTATCTATCAAGCAATTAAATGCATGACACGCTTTTTCATTTTGGGGGGGGAATTAATGACATCAAATGGCAAATGTAGTTTGTATGGCAATGCACAGAGCTAACATTTTACGTGTGTAAGCAATCCTGTCACTCACAGGGCAATCAGATATCTTACTAATATGTATGGTTAGTGGATAAAAACATGCTCAGAAAACATGGCCTGAGCTGCTTTGTGCTCTGACTGAATGTTAGGGTGTACCAAATTGGTTGCTCCTGGCAACCAGTAATAGGTTTTGGGCGACCCATAGCTTTGAAAGTGAAAAACGTATTGCCTCTCTGCTGAGTCTACTCTATGCTAACCATGCTCTCTCTCTCTGTATCTTACCAGGCTATCTCCTTTCTGTCAGGGATGCAATCAAACATGGATTGCTGTGTTGGCAAATGTGTTAAAATATATTACAAACATGTTTTTTTATAAGGACTCAGTGTCAGATTGGTAGAGATGCTGACAATAATAAATGGGCGAGGATTTTTTAACACTGCCAGGTGAATGAGATTGATTCTGTTTGTCTCTCAAACCTCAACAGTGTGTCCTTAGAGTTCACTCGAGTGAATGGCTACAGTTCATGCCGAATAATAGGAGGCACTGCTTCCATGCAAGGTGCTCCCCAAAGCATTAGTGCTCCTGTTCGTCGGCAGATGATAACAGAATCAACACTGCTAATACTACAGCGGTGCCTACCCACTTTTTGCCCTTAGCCTCGAGAACTTGTAACAAAAAAAAAAAACCTGTTCTTCAGCGCAGGCTTTGACATTGCAGATAAAACTAGAGAGGGTACAATTTCTGGGGAAATTGTAGGGTGTGCTTGCTTGCGTCGGTTGCACAGGGGTCCGTTTTTGAATGACATTTTTACAACTGATATTTCTGTATATTTTTTTTTTTTTTTTGCTCATTTACAACTGAAAATACGAGTGAAGTGTAGAATGAAATAGATGTCTTCTCATTTCCCCTGCAAGAGGCAGCCTCATAGTTGAATCAAAACAAATAAATTTGGCAGACCGGTGTAAAAATTGACCTAATCTCTATGACTTAAACGTCATTTTAAGTTTTTCCCTTCTCATGATATTTTCAGGCATTTAGCCTACTCATTGCATTCATTCATTAATAAAGAACCCCCTTTGAAGATTATTCTACGACGTTACCCGGTAGTAGAAGATGGAATCGCGATTCAAACAGTACCATATGCTAACTGAAAATATGCCCCCCAAAACGTAAATAAGCTTGACATTTATTTAGTGGAAAATCGCTCATTCATAAAAAGCTCACTGGTAGCGTGTCAGTAACAACGCAAAATGCGATATAGCCCTGTGTGGAAAAGCTGCCCCGGTAAATTGTACTACTACAGTACAGTACTAGACTACTGCTGTGTTCGTCTTGGTAGCGATTGCGTTGGTTGAATTGGATTTAACGTTCCGTTGTACGGTTTAAACTGAAATTAATTATTTTCATGAACATATTGACAACGTTTAGGCTGTGGCAATGAAGTTCAGGTTAGTAGTTGGATAGACTTTTGATTTAAGTAAGGGGAGTGCCGAACATGTTCTGTCGCCGTTTGACTTCCTAAACAGCTGTGTAGTGTAGATGTTTTTGTAGTGTGTCTCGCGTAAGCTACAGCGTTGCAGTGAGCTACACTGGTTTGAAACCACAGGTAATGGTAATTTCACCAACAAATCGTTTACTAATGTCAGAATAAATCATACAACGAAAATGTATATGTGAGGAATGTTTATTTTAACGATTGAAAACAGATACATCATAGACCACTGTAGTATGTGTTGCCCGTGCAACACAGGCTAATGTCATGATGCTAATACTTCAGTGAAATAGTAGACTACTGTTTCCGAAAGTAGATGTACTTCCTTAATAATATCAGCTTATATTGTACATTACTCATCAAAATTGTGTGTCATATCACAAAGTAAAATGAGTAAATAGTTATCACCCTGGCCTCTTTGCTTGTGGCGTTCCTGCAGCTGCCTTGCAGTAAAGCTATAGTTAGCCTAGCTATCCCCCAAGTTAACAGATGCGAAACGAATGTTCAGCCAAAGGTAGTCACGCGTGTTTTCGTGACGTTAGTGACGTTAGTAACGTCAGTGACTGTGACTAGCAAATTAGCCACCGTTAGCTTCACTTTTCGCCACAAAAACGTAACTTGAGCCTAAACCATGCAGCGGAACGTAAATCCCAATAGAAGCAACTCAATCGCTACCAAGACGAAACTTTTGATGGAGCCAGTGTGCAACAAAGAAAAAACACATTTACGAATCCAAACATTTAATTTATGGGTTTATTCGGCAATCCATTCGGATGCCAGGAGGCTTGTGTATTTTTGCGTGCCATAAATAATAGGGGGTAGAGAGATGTGTTAACATGACAGAATGGCAAATTAAGTATTGGACGTTGTTTTTTTTATTTATTGTGTAGCAGTAACAGTGCACTTAAGACTTAGAATGTCTACTTTTAATCTAACAATCAAATGGAGGCTATAGAAAAACAAAAGGATGTCAATCATTGAGTGTACATATTTGTGTGACAGGAACCCAAACATGGACCAGAAGGTAGAAGAAAGGAATTGCACTTGAATTTAATGCAAAACATTCTTACACTATTTCCATCTTGTATGGTTTAGTTATGATCTCAAAATGCATTTGATGTCTATCATCAACTCAAGAAATGATAATAAACCTTGATCATTGTGCAAACACATCATAAGACTACAATATGATGCTTGAGATCTACATACAGAACATCTATATGTATTGCTTTGGAGCAAAAATAATAATAATATATATGTGAGAGAACAGGTTGCGCCCTTGCCGAAGGCAAAGCACACCCAATGAGACCAAAGTGTTGAGAGTCCCCCGTCCCCCGCCCCCCTTCCTAAAAATACAGGCATGACAGGATCTCTTCCCCCTCGCACTGGTGCCTAACAAGGACTCGGCTGCCGTTCCCAGCAGGAGGACGTCACATAAAGAGGAGGAGATCAATAGTGCTTAGTGTTTAATATTCTCCACATAAATTATAGTCGTGCCGTGGGACCCGCCAGTTCTCACTGTCTGAGATGGGAGGAACGACAACGTGAAAATACAGCATGAGCGTCGCTCCATTTTGGAGGGTATCTTTGGAGGATGTGGTTGACACAAACTATAGAATAGTAAATGCTAATCCTCACTTTTTGACCAAGAAATAACTAGGGAGGCTTAATTATTCGGAAACAAAAGCAAAACGATGGAAACTTAGCACATGAAACATTGTAGACGATAAAATGTGTACAATAAATGATTGCATAATGTAAACCATAGTATGGAAGTCAACATTTCGGGTAGCCTCGGAGGACCTTTCACCACAACTCTTCAACCCACGGTTTTACAAGCTTCTAAAACACTTTCTTCACATGAAAGTCTACGTTATGTCACATGGGATTCTTAGAGTCAGAGAGAGCTCTTCATCTCCCTCCTTAATCTGGCTGGCTGGAGGGAAGTAGGCCTGAAGACCCAAACCCCTCATTCCAGGCCTTCGATCTCTGGAGAGACTCGTTGATTAACTTTGTGGAGTAATATGACATCTGAACATCCCTGTTTCTTTAACAGTTAAACACAGTAACGTGTGTTGGGTTCCTGTATGTTGATATTCTGCGCATGTATTGTATAGTGGGTGTCAAACACCAGAAACATCATGATGATTCCAACCTTGATCAGCATCTTTTTACAGTGCGAGAATGTTTGAGAATTGGTAAACGTTTTTTTGACGTTTAGCAACATTTTATTCTGACCTGAACCTTTTTGGGCAGGCATATATGGACAGGTCCGTTTTTTCCCTTCAGGGCTGTGTTGTGGTGAGAGGTGAATTTATTTGCCTCCACCTTCCCCTTTTGCCTCAGAAAAATTCAGGAGCCTATACCGTTATTTCTCTTTCTCTATCACACTCTCTGTCTCTTTCGTCTTGGCTCTCCACCTCTAATGGCTTAAGTCCTCCCTGGGGAAAAGATAGTCAAGTACTGAGGCTTGTGTGGAAGGTTTAGAATGTCCAAAGGTCTTTTTTGTCATGGGAACAGAATAAAAATGATAAAGCAGGCTTTTTCCTGGCTTTCTCAACATATTTCATTTTATCAAAGCCAGATGACTGCTTTCCACTTGGGTACAGCCCGGGTCTGGGTTTGCATTATATTGAATTACAGTCACACTCAGCGAGAAACAGTTTATCTTCTGCTAGTCAGCTCTCTTTCCACAATGACCTCTAATGGATCTCCAAACGATAGCCAAAGTCAAACACTAAATGTGTGGTAGGCACAATTCTCTAAGTGTGTCTTTGGATTTGGGTTCAACATCTTGCAGGTTCTCATGTATTTAAAATCTGTAGTGACTGAATACCCCAAAAGAGTCTTGACACATTTAATTCCCCAAAATATGCTGAATACTTTCCATTTAGTGTTGCATATAAAATGTATAAGTATAAGCTTAGGCATGCACACCAAATATTTATTGATAGGGTTTGGGATTGGAGTAGAAAATATGAATATCTAAAGTAAAAGATGTATGCAATGAATTTCCATCACGTCACAAAGAAACCGTCATATCGCGAAGCACTGCGAAGCAAACTCACAGTCTCCAAATGCTAATGCTTTATAAGCTCACCCATCCTACCCAAAATTTCACCACTACATCTTTGGATTTCTAATATAGCAAAAACAATCCTCGAAATTCAACATCATGTGTATATGAGATATCAAAATGTTGCATAATTATGTTTCCAAAATTGTATTTTTTGTATAACATTTTACATCAGTGCCTGTATGTCTGTGTTGATTGAACACACACTATGTGTTTTGCTAAATTCATGTGAAGATAAAGTTTCTAATGAAAGCTGACGAGACTAGTAGAGCGATTGCTTTTCTCGCTCCTCAGCCAGTGTTTGCTTAAAAGCAAAAGTGGCACATAAGCAACTACATCTATCAGGCAGAGGCATGTCAAATTTACCACCCGATGAGATCCTCTCTACAATTGCTTTCTAATTACTCTCCAATCACTGACTCTCGCTGAGAGAATGATGTAATGATCAGTTATGAAGTCACGGTGCTCAGATCATGTACAGGGTAGCACAGGGAGTCTTCCAGTCTCCATTACGTTGAATACTGTAGGTTTAACATTGCTGATCCAGTAGGCAAACATTATAAACCTTAAACCTCTTACCTCACCCAGATAAAGCACTGAAGGAAGGTACAGGCCAATGGCAACACTGCAGCCCTGCACTGTCCTGGAATAAGGGAAATCACTTGTTTTGCTGAAGGACTGCAAAACGGTTCTGCTGGTGTCATTCTCAACAATGAGAGACAGCTGCTGAAACGTAATCAACAGCATGCTGCTTTGATAATATTTCTAGATTACCCCGCTGATATTTGCACATACTAGGCTAATCTACAAAACGACTTTCCTAATTTATTTTATGTGCACGGTTCAACTTTCATTATTCAAAATGACTACTTCAAGAATTCAGTTAACATCTTCACTATTGTAATTTAAACTGGATTGACCAATTTAGTACCGCTGTGCTGCTTTGTCCATCAGGCAGACATATCACTTAATCCCCATTTTTGTCATTTCCTGTTATAACTCACCTTTCTATTGATTGGCTGATCCCTTAAGATGCCTCTGAAGACTTAAACAAAGCCTTAGTGATTTTACGCTCAATGAAATGTTTGTTCATCTGCATTTCTCCCAAACTACAATCAATACTTTTATTTAATATAATCTATCTATACAATTACAAATAGATAAATGGCCATGCTTCTTTTGAAATATTTGGAGGGAAAATTGCTTCATAGAGTTGTTAATCTCAGCTTTACAGACTTTGGAAAATGCTAACCGACCAGTATTACTGTAAACTCCTACCGAATACAATCCCCGATGTATGCAGTTATTTCATCTTGTTTTGTATGTTAACATTAACCAGCATGCAATACAATAAAATATTAGAATCCAACAATTGCACTTCGGAAACAAAAATGAAAAAAAAAATGGATTCTGCACTAATCTAATGAGACAAAGCTTAACACAGTTTGCCATGGCCCCTTGCCCTGAGACAGCAGTAATATGCTTTGATCAGGGTATTTTCTGAGACCTCTGCAGGCTGTACTTTCACTCAAGATTGTGGCTCACACATTCTCTGTTGTAATGGAGACACAGTCACAGTCAACACTTTGACCCATAACAAAAATACAGTACATTGTATGGTCCATTCTACACCATTTTTAAGTTTTTTCTTTAATGATAAAAGTGTTCCGTGGGAAGTGATTGTGTAGTTTGTTCTAACTGTTAGGGAGTGATAGTGAAACCTGTAGATAGGTGCACAAACCGACAGACAGAATAAAGTGTCAGGCTGGTGAGATACAAGAATTTCTTCTCTCAGAGGCGGCACATGTTGAGAGGATCCAGCGCTTTAGCCTGCAATGACGTTAGCATTCACTTCTTAGCACAGGAAACGTTCTGATGATACCAGACCACAGAGTGTGTCATGCATAATCAAGAAAATCTGTTATTTTGCTTGTTTCCTGGGCACTTTACTGCTAACACAATTAATCTCTCCAACAGGCTCCCCTGTTCTACTTCCTTTTCCGTTATCTTTGATTCAAAGCTGTGGTAACAATTCAGTTTCCCCCCCATCTGTTCCACCGGTATGTTCCCCATGTGTGTTGTTCTCTCTGAGTAGTCATATTGAACCTTGATGTTCTTCATAACGTAACATCAATAACAACACTAATTAAACCAGTTTATCTATGGCTCTAAAAGATAGTTTGAAACACTAGGTATAGGGGTATGATTTAGCAAAAAACGATAATACATAATTTGTATATATTTTATTATTTTAATTCATGCCAGCGTAAACAAACTAATTATATTTACCCAAGCTTACAAATAGTATGCTTGAAGTATACTTACAAGATACATACTTCCAGTATATATTAAAGTATGTGAATATAAGCAATCTGTACATTTTAAGTACACTTCCAATTGTGGAAAAAAAGGTATATGTATGCCTCCTCCCTTGATCGTCATTATGGAATCTAAGGCATGATGCTGTACACTATGAGATATTAGAGGAGGGATCTCTCTCACAAAGTAATGGGGGAAGGTTTTCTTGAATGACAGGCGGCAGCTCTTGCACAAACCGTTTCTGCGTCAGAAGAGCTTACGCAGAGGACAAAAGCTGCGAGGGCAATGACAAATGTAGGACATCTCCTTCAATATCTGCGAAGGCGAGGTCTTATGGGACAGAACACTTAGAGAGCGCGGCAGATACCAGACAGCACGGCCCCTTCCTCCATCCTCCGTCCCCCTCGGGGGAGTGGTCCGAACCCATCCATACCTCTTACACCAGCAGGAAGGAGGGATCCTAACCTTGCCCGTACAGCTTTAATCTTCGAAATGCTGCTTGAGGATTTGAATTTCCGCACATCAATCTCGCACTCCGACCCTGCCTTGATTAATGCTCCCCATCTATCATGGCGCCACGCGGCGCCTGGGCCTCGCCCCGCCAGACAGCTTTGCTTTAGAATAATGGGCAAGCTCCATCCCAGCCCCAACCATGCCCCATCTGCAATGATTGTGCATCTTTTTGATCTATCTGTCAGGCCGCTCCATCAGGAGGGACAACAGGGGACAGGCTAGGGGGAGGTGGGGGTGGTGGCGGTGGGGGATGGGGTGGCGGTGGAGAAGGGAGGCATTGCGGCATCTTGCTTTTGTGTCCTTACCTGCGCTGCTGTGCGACGGAAGGATGCTTTGTGAGTGGCTGTGACTGTCCCTTACCGAAAAACACGGAGATGCATCCTGGAGAACACGTTCGGGTCTCTTTGAACATACTCTGAAGTAGGCTGTCTCTTTCACGCGCTCTCTCTCTCTCTTTCTCTCTCTCTCTGACTTTCTCTCTCTTTCTCTCTCTCTCGCTGTTTTGTTTCTTTTTCTCTCTGTTTCTGCCTCTCTTCGTCTCTCACTCTCTCTTTTTCACACACACACACGCTCACACACACAACCAGTGAGATTGTGGTTGCCTTTCTTACACTCACACACTGAACTTTGGAGCATCAGAGACATCCTGTCTTCCATCAATAACCTTGGCAGGAACTGCACAGCCAATAGTGCTGACTCCAGGTTCTGGTAAGCGTTAGTCTTAATTTATACCCCACACGTGTATCCAGACACAGACAAATACACACGGAGACATGCTCAATCCCACACGAACACACATGCAGAACAACCCCCACACACACACACACACACACACACATAAATACACCCACACACAAACACACACAGACCCATCTCTGGAGTCCTGACCAGGATCTAAGACTTTTTTTCTCAGTCTCTTTTCTTTTGGAGATGTGTTTTCTCTTCTCAGTCTTGGACACACTTAGCTGCAATTATTACTTTCTTTTAACAAGGTAATTATGTGCCACGCAAGCACCTTGTGCAGACATGCTAATATTCATGCTATTAAACCAGTCATTCATCATTGTCAGAGGGATTCTCTTATGTCACGAAGAAGCTTTTTTGCGTCTCATTACTGGTAGACAGGAGAAGAAAAACATACAGTCCCCTTGGACAACACACAAGACAGCCAGGAATATGTCTTTCTTTAATTGAGAAATCCTGAAAACGATTTTCGAAACAGTGACACTGTGGTGTGTCATTACACGTCGAAAATGAGCAAGTGAGACCATGTCACCCACTTGCTCCACGAGCCACCATCTTGGTGGCTCGATATTTGCCGGCATTGTTTTTTAAATGTCGCAGCCCTATTACATCGCCCGCTGGGATGGATGCCGATGCGAGAGTATTGTGTTGTTGCCTGTTGCTGACATTTCAACCGCCTGGATATTACTGCTCTACTCCCCAAACACCAACCGGCAGGCTGCTGCACACGTCAGTCCCCCTCAGACGCAACAATAGCTCGGCAGCTTCACAAAGAGAGACACAGAGATGGTCTGGGAGGGAGCAGAGGAGGGTGGGGGCAAGAAGGGGAGAAGCAAGTTCAATTGTTCATGAAGACTTCAATTCTTGAATAAATTGAAGAAGAAAAAAAGACCAGCGTTCTTGGTGGATTCCACGTGAATGCTAGAAGAGGCTCTTTTGTGCATTCCTGTATTGCCGAGATACTTACCAAACTCAATTTGAAAGTGTGTGTGTGTGAGAGAGATAGAGAGAGAGAGAGAGAGAGAGAGAGAGAGAGAGAGAGAGAGAGAGAGAGAGAGAGGGGAGGGAGGGGGCGAGTAAATAAGAACAGAATCATTTCTCAAATTGGGTCTATTAATGCCCATCCACCAGCACAATGGCTATTCCGCACCTTGGCTTGTTATGTTTGTTTGTGTATCTGAGTGTCTAAAAACATACACCTCTTACGTTCTGTTTTCCACATGATTGCTCAACTGAATCTATCTCAGATTTGATTTGTCCTGGACACTACTCAGGTCAGTTCTTTTGCTTTTTACATCTGTAAGAGTCCGTGCTGGTATGCCCTCGAGGAGAACATGTCTCAGCCCAGTGTGCAACTGGGTCACTGTTTATAAGGGCATCACGCTGACCTCACTGTGCACTTCCAGCAGCTTCTATCCCGCCCCAAATTGTTTCTATTGGTTTCATCAATTTCCCTTGCACATGTGTAGAATGTAAACACTGCAGAATTGTGATGAGGAACAAGGATCTTAGGAAAGGGGATGAGACCTTAGAGATTGCAGCTTTTCTCTCTCTCTCTCTCTCTCTCTCTCTCTCTCTCTCTCTCTCTCTCTCTCTCTCTCTCTCTCTCTCTCTCTCTCTCTCTCTCTCTCTCTCTCTCTCTCTCTCTCTCTCTCTCTCTCTCTCTCTCTCTCTCTCTCTCTCTCTCTCTCTCTCTCTCTCTCTCTCTCTCTCTCTCTCTCTCTCTCTCTCTCTCTCTCTCTCTCTCTCTCTCCATCTGTGGTACCAAGGAGAACAAACTCACTGCCAAGGGGAGAGCAGTACCAAAAATTGCTTCTGTTCAATGCACTTCTTCGCCTTTATTGCTTCCTATAATTGCTTCTCAGTGAAGGAACTGGTCTTCTCTTGTTCCATTTCCCAGCTGAAGGATTGCCCTTGTGGCATGGAGTGTTCAACACACACCTGAGTCTTGAAACACTTTTGGCAGCCAGGTTGTTTACCAGTGACATATGTATGCAACCTCTGTAGACTGCATGCCTGCATTAATATCCCGTGTAAATGTGGCCCACACTCTTCAAAAGGTATTGCTTATACCTATGAGGGCATGTTCCTTCCCAGGGGAAATGCTGATTCATCCGCCTGCTTCAATTTCACAGGATTGCTATACCCTCTTTAATACATATTTGAACATGTTTCTCAATAGCTTCTAGTGTGTCATGCAAATATGGGGAATAATCACATCTCCACACAACAACATCCCTCAGCCATCCGTCCTGTCACTCCCCTCCTCCACCGGAGGACAGGATGTGTTTAAGGGAGCAGAGCAGAACTCGCCTGAGGTCTTCCTGGGGGGAGTTGAAGAGACATAGGGAACTGGAACCCACAGGGGCAAGAGAGGTCATGATTTCAAAAGATACACTTGAGGCCTTTCTGGGAAGTTTATGTTTGTGTGCGTGTGTGAGTATGTGTGTGTGTTGTGTCTGTGCGTGTATGTTATCTTAAATTGGCAACATTCTTCCTGGCACGTTTGAATACAGATTATTTTAGGAGGTCAAAAGAGATTTGAGGGATTGTAGAAGGAAGCAAATAAAGGGAAAAATATATTGAAAATAAATTCCCATGTGACTATGACATCTTATCAGGGTACTGTATACAGCTGCAATACTATATATATATATGCTACTTTAATAGCACACAAACATTTTAACTGGTAACACTGAGATGCTAAGATAGAATCAGTATTTCGTTGGGCTCCTATTTCCCATTGTTACAGTGCAGGTTTAAAACACTGACTGAGAGTGTACTCTGACAACCAGGAGTACATACAGCAGCAAGTTCCTAAGGCGTTCTCAAAACAACGCCAGGAAAAATAGAGCAAACATATAAATACAAATGTATTTGAGATGACTATGTTTTCTCATGTTGTGTTTGTTGGAGATGGAATTATTCCCTGCTTTTCAAAATGACCTACTTCCTTGTGACTTTAAACACAGGGAAATATATGTTTAGATAATATATGTATGTATAAAATGTACAGTCATTACAGTGCTCCCAATGCATACAGAGCCTATACTACATCTTCTTGTACACATTTTCACCCAGAGGCATATAGGGCTTGAAATATATCCAGGTCTTTATCCACATCAAAGAACAAACCAACTACGATCCATCAGCAACGCTCCTCTGGTGTGCAGACAAGCTGGACCTATAACTGGACATAGTGTGGAGCAGAGACTTCAACTGTAAGATTCAGAAGTAACATTGCACACCTTTGCCTAATTTAGCCACGGATTAAAGTATCTCTTCCCTGCGGTGGTTGTGGGGATTGCGGTGAGGACGGTAGTGTGTGAAGTTTGTGTGTGCTTATGAGTGTGTTCGTTCGGGTGTGTTCGTGTGCAATTCGAGCGCCCTGAGATGAAATTTCCAGCACCTAAACAGTTTCTATCAGGTGGTGTGTTTTGAATAAGAACTGTCTCAGAGCTTACAATTTCCTGTCCCCCTGCCTGCGAGCAGCCAATCACATGCCCCCTGCTCTCCATGTTCCTTCCCTGCCTGTCTGTCGCTCCCAGTTTCTCGTTCTTCAACTTTTTTTCTGCCAAGCACACTATGTTCAATTTGTCTTGAAGGAACTTGAGCCCAAGATAGTCTACCCATGTTGTGATTATGAGAAGCACATGGATGACATATGCATAAAGATGAAAACAAGAAATGGACATATCCTTAATTCAAAAACTCATTATACTCTCTGTTTTAGGATTATGATTGAATGGCAGTTAAGGTATGGACGTTTCAAGTAATTCATGTGCTTCATGCTGACATGATTTATGTGGCATGCTCCCACAAACACTTAATCTTTGATAGTGAATTAAAGAGCTTTCATCTGCATACTGTATCCCAGCCACTAAGTGCTTGGTGCATAATTCTTTGGATCTAAAATGGTGTCTGACAACAATGCTGCTTGTGTTTAAGCTCTGGTGACATGCAAGTGACTGCACTGACATCAAACACTTTGCTCAGTTGATTCATTATGACTCACCACCTTATTAATGCAAATCAACAAATGTGCGTGTTTGTTACAGGGGGTGGGTGTGGCTCAGGGGCTTGAGAGGGTCACTCGCAAATGCCACTAGTGGACACCCAAAGTGCCCCTGGCGCAAGACACTGAACCCCGTTAAAATCCAAATGCAGTCCATTTATCTTTTGTGAGTCGGAGAGAAAGAAAGAAAATATGTATACAATCGTATACATTTGGGCATCTATTTAATACCAACTGAACTAATGGGAGAGGAGGGAGTGCGTTGAATGATCCAAACGTCTTTCTCATAGTTACTGTCAGGGTTGCCTGCTGACTCAAAACCAGCTGGAATAGAGAGGGACTATTTTCCTTTAGGACATAGCACATCTCTACAGATGTGCTATGTACATAAAATTACCTAGCTAAAGGTAATTTTATGTACCTCCGTGTTTTTCCGTGATAAGAGCAGTATGTTTGCCCAGTCAACCCTGTGACAGAAGGCAGTTTTTGTACGGGATCATAAAAGCTCAACAATTTGTCTTTATGCCAGTGTCCTTCACACATGCTGACGCAACAGCCCGTTGACTTTAGTGAGCCTGTTTCAGATGAGATAGTCAGGTATGTTTAATTGGGATAGGGTGAAAATGTTTTAGTGATGCAGTGACTCAGTAAAAAGTGGATGTGAATCTGAGCATGAAAATGAGTTTGATAAAATAAGCATAGCAGTATCGTTGCTTGTTCAGAATACGCATGTATATTTTTAACTGGTATTCCTGCGATGTGAACTAATAAATCAATTAAATAAAATGTGTGGGATTTGGGCAGCATCATCCTGCATGGTGATTGTCCTGTCATTTAGAAATAAGAGACAGAATAAATACCGTCATTCTTGTGACAGTCAGGAAGAAACTACAATAGTTATAAACTTGTATTTTCAATTTCTGGCAAGATTTATTCTTGACTGCTTATGGGGAGGATTTTTCCCCTGATAATGAAACATGGATGAGCTCTCAACTTCCTTCAATGGCTCCTTATTTCTCCCCTCTGTCTTTATCCTCTCTGCTTTCACAAGCCTCTGCTGTGGATCAACCCCAAGCTGGAATGCTCAGCTCTCTGCTTTGTTGTTTACCCCTTCCTCCAGCAGTCTCCACACTGACAGATACACTGTGCTCACAGTTTTCTGCTCTTTCATCACACCGTATCGTTCCCTTTGCAGATGTCATTAGAATACAAATATTTCCCTTTTTTTTCCATATTTCCTTCCGCCAACTCAGAGACAAAATCTCGATAGTAGCAAAAGGTACTCTGCAGGATACTCACCTTTTTGCCTTCGTTAACAAATAACAGCACAGGTGATTTGTCACCAGGCTGCTATCAAACTAAATAATGGAACTTAAAGTGTCTTGAAAGTAGAAAACAAAATAACTCTGATTGCCAAGCGACTGTAGAGAAGTATTTCAGCATATTTTCACCATGAAAAGGGGATGTAATTTTTCTGGAATCATGCTGGAATCCTTTTCTTTGTTTGAGATCTGTTTGCCACTGGAAGCATCTTTACACAGTGCTATTCGAGTCTGAACGTTTGTTTATGGAGCATGCTCACACGTTTATTCCTCCAGTTTGATTTGAACAAACCAAAACCGAGGTCTCTCGAAGACCTTCACTTAAGAAGGCATCCCACCAATGCACCACTTCCACATTACGAGTTGCGAGGACAGCAGAGTTCATGGGGACATTGGTGTGTGTGAGGGGAGAAGTGTGTGGGAGGGCAGTAGTGTGCATGAGGACAGTAGAATGTGTGATAATGGCACGGTGTGTGAGGCCAGCAGTGTGTGTGAGGGTGAAGAGTGTGTGTGAGGACAGCAGTGTGTGTGAGGGTGAAGAGTGTGTGTGAGGACAGCAGTGTGTGTGAGGACAGCAGTGTGTGTGAGGGCAACAGTGTGTAAGATGTGTGTGGAAGATGAGGGCAGCATATCTTGTCCTCTTGGTTCTGTTTACTGAAGTGCACTAAAGTGAGTTGACAAATGGCATTTGACGGAGGAAGTGACTAGCTGACTATCCCTGCACTGTTCCCTGGAGTGGTCTGGAAAGCACAGCATTAAGACTGTGCTGTACATCTTTGGCTACAGGCTGGAGAAAGGCTCTCATCATCACTAACGGTCTTCAACTTTTCCATAAACATAACAGGGAAACTTGTCTGATGGATACATACCCTTTCCACCCCACACACATAATTCGACGCTAACTAATATTTAGCAATAAATATTCTTTTTTGCGGGGGAGTTCTCAGCCCAAGGGTCAGAGTAATCAGTGTTCTGTTCAGCTCCAGCCCTTTGCTCACTGCTGATTCATCATGGTGGAATATGCTTGCTACTGTACCAGAGCGTTATCTTTGGAATTTAGGTGAAAAAACACAGAAGTCCCCAAGGAGGCTTAGACATTAAGTCAAACAAGTCCAAGAGTCTTGCAAAGCAAATCTGTAGATCAAGGACACAAAACGTCTGCCCACTTCTTCTGCAGCATCACATGGGTGGAATATGACACACACACAAAAAAACCTTAACGTCAAAAACATCAGCGAACATTTACTCTGGCATTTCCACTCAACAAAGTGTGGGCCAAGTCCTCAAGGATAGTGCTTTATTTGTTTGAATCCATGCCTCTCAGTGCAATGCAGTGTATTCTGTAGTGTTTTTGTCTTGATTTGTTTGGCTGCTGTTGTTATCTCTTCCACTAATAGGAATATTTAAATGTATAGCATCCCTTTCATTAGCTCCAGTCATTACTGGTCTGTGTAAACAACCTAATTCCTCCATTAGCACTGGTCTCATTATACATTGATGAGGATATACTAAAAACTGAACGGTGACTGCTAACTAACGTAATAGAATGTCATGCCTTGCTGATAGCTAATGGAAAATATAGGCAGGACACCTCAGGTGCTGGTTAAAGGCAAGTGGAGGGAAGAATATCAAGAGGTACGGTGATTTGCCAGGATACGAACTGACAGTTTTTTTTTATGATCACTGACAACTAACCGTTTGTTCCCCAGTGCATCATTTGTGTCTTGTTCACACAAATGATTCAAGATGCACATGAACGTTGCAAACAATGTTTGTTCTTGCCTAATTTTTATGTTCACATTTACTGTGAAGTCTAAAACACTCAGCATAGTAACTCAGACATATAAAGAAATATTAAAAAACCTTATTCATCCTCAGGGTTTGCCTATAAGGTATGTGCTTATTTATAAATTGTCTTGAGAATATACAGTAAATATATTGTATGTGTGGGTATTCTTACTGTTTAGGGCTTCTTACTGCCTGTGTCGCCCCTTATCCTACCTTTTGTACTGTAGTTTACTCACTGGAACCTAGAAAGCGTTTCCTAAATAGCCACACAATCATCAACCCTCCATCCCTCTTGCATCTTCCCAGACTTTAGTGGTGCAGAAACGATCAAGGCCCACAGGCTACGTTCGCCGTGGTTCTTCACGGTTCCACTCCACAGTTTTCCAGCACCAATCTGTCACTTCCTCCCAGATAGGGAGCAAGCAGGGAGGAGTGGACAGAAAGGTGCCCTTTCTGTCAGAGCTTCGGTCCAGGGGTCAGAGGGAATTTAGGCTATCGCGAGCAGCCTTGGCCTGGGTCACACCAAGATAGCATGCATAACTCACTCATTCACTCTCCACGACCCCAAAAGCCTGTATGTTCTGACCTGCACCTCTAGCCTCGCCATGAATCTTAATGGAGTTTACTCTGCTCCAAAAATACACAGAGACCAGCCGCATGGCTTTTTTTAGTACCATGCCAAAGGCGGGTGAAAAATTAACGACTCATCCCACCGCTGGCTGTTTCTCAGAGGGCTGTGGAGAACACAGACAGAGGAGGAGGTAGGGAAGGGGGGTGGGGGGGGGGAGGGGTGAGGTGCTGCTTCAACATCCTGGGATAGATTAGTGGAAACGAGACCATTTCCTAACCAGCTGGCGGGTGCAGAAAGTCACTTCTCTGCTTAGTGTATTGTGATCCACTGCATCCTCTCCCAGCAGGAGCCAATTTTGCATACCCTCTCCAAACTCTTGCTGAAGTTTGAGATGTGCTATTGCTGTTCATCTTGCTGTGTCAGAAAAAGTCAATTTTGAGAGGAACTTTCTCGTTCCCCCTGTGCTCTGCTGATAGATATACAGTGTCTTCTGGCATTGGAAGAGTGTTCTCTCTGGGGAATCCATGGCATCTCAGTGTTTCCAAACAAGCACAAACACAGCACTTGTTTTTTATGAGGCAATTTCTTCATACAATAACAATGTAAAAAAAGAAAAGGAATGCAGAGGTGTGAACAGAGAGAGGATGAATTCCCAAGATACCACACAAACCAATAGACATTATTCAATAGATGATATTATAATATCATCATTGCTCTATTGTCAGAAGACGTTTCAGAAGTATGAAGTAGCGGGAGAGTACAGTGCCTCAATTGAATATTACTTGATAATACGTCTTCAATAGTTTATTCATCCTTGACCTTAAAACTTGACCAATTTTATGTTGTGAAGCTCTCTTGCTTCATATTGGAATATCAGTACAGACAGTATATTATAACCATGCAGTGCTAGGCCACAAACAGCCAACAGTATTTGTACAAAGCCATTAAGGATAGGTTGATATTCACTCCAAAAGCACTGATTACAATTCAATTGATGTCCTGTTCAATTGACACCTTGTCAATTTCGAAACAGCGGGATCTAGTTGATATGTGCCAGGAACAAGCACTCTGGCCTTGACATGTTTATTTATGATTCCTGCCTCTATTGTCCGGTGAGAGCAAGGTGAAGTCATTTTGATACTAAGCGAAGGAGACAGTGTCTGTGAATTCACTGTGATTGGAAAATGCAGAATGCTCCTTGGGTGTTGACAAAAGCTACAGATTCTAGCCGGTAAAGGTCATGTCTCACAAGTAAGTCATCCTTCTGTGGAAATGGGACAAAAACTAAACATGGTGTTTTGTCAGGAATGTGGTTACATCATTTATATGATGTTGATGTTAGGAAAACGGAGGGAAATACTACTAGGTGCATCATGTTCTGTTGAGCTTTGATTTCTTTACATGCAAACATGTAATTCCTCAATATGCATGTAAAAGCAAGTAAATGTTGTTTACTGTTTAGCAGTTTCTCTTGACAGGACTCACGGACAAACTATGGGAATTTGCCAGGATGGTATGGCATTTAGGGACTGTAGGATTTACCACATGACTGAGAAAAACTTTTTTTTATATTGTTCATATCTCATCAACAAAGGTGCAGTGAAAACTGCTGACACTGAAGAAAAATGGATAGCATACATTTTCCTGTTGTAAATGTGACTTCACCAAGACAGAGAGAAATGTATATATTTGATTCAGACGCACAGCCAAGCACAAACCTACAGTACAGACACACAAACACAAGTTCGTACACAAACACACATTTTAACTATCTGTAGTGTAGGATATGCAGTGTACATGTTTAGGACCAGGTAAAAATACATACAGTATATCACAGCTGTTGGCTATTAAATTGCATTGTTCCTCTTCCACACCACCAAGTCTAATCTGAATCTGAATCACTGCTCGTACCATAAAAAACACTTGTACATCTGTCATGAACACTAAGTAAATTCTCTCAAGCCTTTGTTGGGTGTTACTGGTCCAAGCTTTTGTCTCCAGCCCATTGCATGTCTCCCTCTTCTTTCCGCTCTCTTTCTCTAATGATGAATGATACACTGGATCTAGGCACTGATAATCTATGAGGTGAGAGACATGTGACACAGACAGGTTTTAAAATATTTTACAACAAAAGCGATTCAGAGTATACCATCGGAACCAGGAAGAAAGTAAGTAAAAGCCCAAAGTGCAGCCATTTAATAATGTCTCTATCTCCTTCCCCCCCCCCCCCCCTCTCTCTCTCTCTCTCTCTCTCTCTCTCTCTCTCTCTCTCTCTCTCTCACACTGTTTCTTTCTCCCTGTGTGAGTGTCTCTCTCTGTTTATGCTGTTTATGTGTCTCTCTGACTGACTCAGCCCCCCCCCCCCCCCCCCCGGCAATCCTTTCTTTCTGGGCTGTGCTTCAGAAATGCTGATGCAGTCATAATTAACGACAGTTGTGTGCTTCTTTCTTCCACACGCCATTCTGTCAGTTTAGCTCTTGTATAATTATGTTAATGGCGAGTGACATAGTGTAACATATCAGCACTCGTAGATGAGCCGTCACTCGCCGCTTGCAGTCGCCAAAAGGATGTGTCAACTTCATGCCCCTCCTCTCGCTCTCGCTCTATCCAGCTGCCAATGGTAGGGCCCTGCAGCCAGAGACTCTTCTGATTTAGTAGCCTCTCATGAGTTAAGGAAAGACCTAACACAGAATGCAAGTTCTCACAAAACTGTTGTGTAGTTTGCAGTTTCAAAGTTACAATGTTTGCAAAGCTTTAGAGCTGTTATTGAGCTTGTGATGTGGTTGCAGTTTACATATATTTCTGTTTTACCCTGATCGAAATGCAGCTACTTTGAATTCAAATTCTATCAAATCTCAGCCAGATACATAAATCCCTTTTTAAGTATTTTATGGCTTCCATAACAGAATGGACTTATTTGTTTGTAAAGATGTAAGAGTTGGGGGCCGCTCAATGCTGTTATCAAAAGTACTGCTATTAAGCCATTGGAAACGAGTTGCCTCTCAAATGTGAAATCAGCGACAGGGCATACTCATTGAAGTTGTCTTCTATTTAGAGAAGGAGGTTGATTTAGTGGGTAATCATCTTCGGTTTACATCCGACTCTTCTTATTCTGAGCACGTCCTCAACAGATCAGGTTGTATTTCTGGAGCGGCCGGCTCACACGTTGCTCTTGGACCGATCCCTGGGAGATTCACATGAGGCAGACAGCACACAATACCTCACCCAGACTCGGCACAGCGCTGAGAGCCCCATGCAATGACTTTCATTTGCATCGACATACGGCTGGGCCTTTGTTTGCCAGCCCCTGTCTGTGAATTGCGATAAACCCACGTAGCTAAAAGCAGCAGGATTAGATGTGTTTCTCTCTGTTGCCCATATGAGGCCTCTCACCTTCTTGTGTTTGCTCATTTATATACCTTTGTCTGGAAACACTGGAAAACAAATGACAAAAGGCGTTGGAAAGCCATTTTCAAATATTTTTAGGAACTCCATAAAAGCTTTTGGGAATGAGTACCACGCCATTTGTCCTTGAGAGGCACCGCAAAGTACATTCTGCAGCTTTTAAGAGCTGGCAACACTCTGTCAATTTAGTAGAAAAGAACATAAAAACACCCATTGTGGAATGTCCTACCCCATACCCAGACTGCCATGGATAGGACATTCTGACAATAATCTTTTCATTTTTTTCTTCAGTAATTCCAAAGGGAGAGCCAGCAGTGGAAGGAACTGCTAGGTCAGACCTCTGGGTCGTCCTGTATCCAGAAAAAGGGAATTATTAAGTATTATTATTTAATAACAGGCCTGATTGATTCTGGGTCATGGCAGGAGGTGTTCTTATATATTCTTTTGGGATACACAAGTTGGCAGCCCTCCAGTATTGATTAGCTAGCTGGGAACAAACAACATGGGTGGATGAAGTTTCGCAGTGAGGGACAAAGTACTTTGATACCTGCCCTGTTGGGACATTTGTGCTCCCAGACCAATTGTGTAGCGACAGCAAAGTCCACAGGGTCCTTTTGTATCAAATGCAATAAATATAAAGGCTAACTCCTTTATTCCTACACCTGTCCTCATAATGCCCCAAGTACTAGTTTGGTCAAGAGTTTTCTCTTTCTTCTAAACTCAATGGAGCATGCACCACAGATAAAGGAGAAGCCTTGGTCAAACGAGAAACAAAGAAGAAGAAGACAGGTCTTGGATAATCTCACTATAGATAATACCACCATATTGGTTTGTAGGGAGAAGAGGTGACTCAGTGCAGAGCTGTATGATCTGATCCCTGCTTTAACATGTCCCCGAAGTGACAGACTCCAGGATCAATTGCTTTCACAGTTGGAGGCACGAATACATGTGATTGGGCTGTGAATGCCCTGCATCATCATCGCAAAGCCATTAGTCTTGTGGTATCTTGTCTTCTGCTGGTTTTCTGTCTGGGTTCTTTTTTTTAGCTCCTGACACTGTTCCCTAACCCCCCACTCTGGTTATCGATCTAATGTCTTCTTATCAGCATGAACAAACAACAGAGGTGAAATCGGTCAGTATGATAGATTGGGGAGTTTGTAGAATCCTTCATGAAAAAAAAAATACTTACAGTTTGCTCATTTAGTGAAAACTTTTACCCGAAGCAGCTTAGAATGTGCACATCTGTCTAGATTTGGCTGATAGACTGTTAATAATATGGTCACTTTATTGGAAGAAGTGGAATCAGTTCAGTTCTAAAAATGTTATTTATCCTGAGAAGGACAATTACTTTGCAGCTTACCCAGTCCACACACACAACTTAAAAACAGTCCACAGTACCCAGGATAATACAAGGGAAACAATGGACAGTAAAAGGAAAACAGCTATTGCAGCTTGTTCCAAATCAAAAGGTGCATGGATAGATGGGGGGAAATTAAAACCAACCCGTGAGACGTCACAATTCAAAATGGGACTAATTGGGAGACAGAACCGGTTTTGGAAGAAAAAAAAAGACCACCAATTTAGGAATGCCAAAAAGGCACTCTCAATACACTGTGTGGTTTTTGATTACATGCCATATAATGGTTTACTAATGGCTATTATCGTGTTTTGTTTGAGGTTCAGCAACACAGTCTTTGCACAATCGGACATTAATCTCAGTTGAGGGTACTCTACCTATTTAGTTGCTTTGTTACCTGAGTAAAAGTTAAAGGGAATACAAATACATTTGATATTTTATTCTACACATGTAATTTCCTCAACAAAACATTTCTCTGTTTTTTTTCTCCATTTAAACAATTCTACTCCCTTGTTATGATCAATTCTTACAAAGTGTGTGTTAGCAGTGGAAGTACCTCATTCCCACAATGAATGCACAATGCACAGTTGACATTTACATTCAATGTTCATTCATTGCAAATAGTAAACTTTCAAGCAGTGGAAGTTGCTGTCTGTGACAAAATTAGAATGTTTGAAATTCAACATTGCTCCCAGATCAGCAGGCAACCAATAAACCTATGTTGTAGTTCTACATCATTTAATAAAACGATTTGCTTCCACATCATGTTTCCAAACAGTCATAGAGAATTCTCAAATGATTCACTACATCAATGGATTTGATCAAAGCTTTGTAAGAAAGACAGAAATCCATTGACATCTCTCTTGAGACACAGTATATCTTGTTTTTACTTCTTTGTTCCGAGCTAAACCCCAACTTACTGAACCCATACCAAAAATGTCAGGAGACATTAGAGACTTGAATAAAGGTGCTAAATAACCTTCTGAACGCTTTTTAACACAGTTTGTGACACCTTTTCAAGGTAAAGTGACATTGCATATGATAATAACATGTTTTCGAATTATGCTGATGCTATTTGTAGCCCTGCAAGATAAAACAAACAAGTTTGTCAGGTAATATGTACTTCTTCATAGATGTCCTAACATAGAATAGATGATTCATGTGCAAGTCTGACACCAGTACATAGAGTGTGTACATATCACTCTAAACGCAGGGAAGACTTTCAACAATCAACCAATAATAGAGAGCGTCTCGTTGGGAAATGAGCTTCTTCAGAGCCTAGTTGGAAAGACGTCCACACATCCTTTGACAGAGCTGGCAGTCTCACTAGAAGAATACGCTGGAAATTGTGTATGGTAAATTGTCTCGGCTCACCCCAAAAATAAATAAACACATCATGCCAGCGTGTTTCTATGCTGTGTTGAAGCCAATTCAATTACAGGCTGGCTTATCCTCTTGAGCTGCATGTATCTCCTGCCCTCGTGGCAGAGAGGGTGAACCCCCATGGAGTGCTGAGCTCATTTTGGTAGGCACTCTCTCTAGGAGAAGGAGAATTGGACCTGGGAGTGGAGTAGCCTGGGCTGCCCTGTCCAAAGTAGACCCAACTGTTTCCAAGTAAACACTTTGCAGAGCACTATATTGCATTGAAGCATTTTAACAAGGTTGCAGTCCCGTGGAGAGAAGCTCTCTTCGAAGACAACGTACTGTATCACAGCCACTCTTACAAAGGTGAAAGGAGGTCAATGCTGCCATGTGTAGGCTAGAGGATGAAATTAGAGAAAAGTCTGTTCAGTTTAATATGTTGCATCCAACCCAGACCAGGATATGACTTGGCTCTTTAAAGCCTCCATAGATAAATCACAGCCCCTTCTATATGAAAGGCGAGGAGAAGTTTCCCATCCACGCACTCTTGAAGGCCGAGGGCTACACATCAGCACCCCCCCCCCTCCCTCCCTCTGTCACCCCTGACTTACCTTGGGACCTTACTTTACAGGAGAACCCACTCTCAGGTCTGAAGTCTTAGGGAGCGTTTAAGGACAGAACAGATAGAAAGCTATGCCTTTGAGCGTCTGCATAGCTTGTTGGCCAGGACCCTTTGCTGATGCTGGTTGAATGCACAAGTCCAATGGTGTTACACTGACATACTATAACATTGGCCCTATCAAACTAGAGGTTGTAAATATAGTCTGTTTTTTCTTATTGTTCTACTGAATGAAGTCAGCTGTTTAACTGCTCTAATATCAACACATACTGTATCTTAGTTCTTACTTATTGGGATGATGCCGTTGAAGTTAACACCATTTGACATTTCAGAATTAATTTATATCTTCTTTCCTCAGCTTACGGCGTGTCAGATACATGTCTGAGTTGTTTTAAGGCCATTGCAGAATTTGTCTTTTGCTAAACCACGTTGAATTATGAAGTCATAAGCAAACTGAGTAACTGCCAGCACACATGCCTTTGAGGAGGTTTAATAGAGGCAAGTAATGCTTCATGTCTAAAAAACTCGAAGTAGATAAATTAATTTTCTTATCAGTCATGATTTGAATAATTTGTTCAAGTGCTTATTTAAGTGCTTCTTTTACATCAGAGTCAAGGCAACTTTAAACTGTGGAGCAAAGCATGTGAGTACACTGACTTCCTGCTGAGTGTAGGGTCTGTTCAGCAGTAATGCACAGTCTGTTGTGCTCTCTTTCAGTGAAATTCAACAATCTTAATATAAGATATCTACAGTATGTACAATGTGCAGTATACAGTACTGTAAACAAAAATGTATTTTATGCTATCATGTGCTTATTCCAAAATTCCAGAAAACAACATTTCCCTTAGTCATCCATCTTGTTTATCACATCATCATGTTATCACATCTACCATCATCATTTCCCTAGGGCCTATTCTACCATCTCAGATATTATCCGAAGGCAATCTATTCCACAGCCAGCCTGACTAAAATGATAAGCCTGAATTGCAACATGTGTTAACAAATCAATGCCACCAAGGGCTTAATTACAAACAACCAATCTATTAGCAAATCGCTCACAGGCCATTGTTGGATTGAATTATTGGCACTTGGATGTGTGACCCAATTGCATTGCATTAATGTAGATCAGATGGCACTGAATTCTTGCACCAAGCTTTAAATAAACAAAATCACTAAACTTGATGTTCATTCAAATACTGGGACCAAAAGACCTCTTGGCTTCAATAGTCTGATATATGGCATAGAAAAAAGGTTCTCCTTTTAGGCCACATGTGACTTTCTAATGTAGATTTCCTTGAAGAATTAGAAAAAGTATATGATGAAAAAGCCCACACTACCCTGGCGCCATTTACTTTTGAAATCACCAGTTTTCTTCTAAACGGCCAACAAGAACACCTCAACAACCTCAAGCAGACTCTGTGACAACAGTGGGAGTAGCGCAGTTGACCAGTTCCCAATAGCAGCTCTACACAAAAACAACCTAACACGTGAACCTCAAACAGCCGACACGAAGGTGACTTTGATGGGGATATCTCTGAGGTGGCATGGGGCTAGGCTGGGTGTTGTGAGGAAGGGGAGGGGGGGGGGGGGGGGGGGGGGTGCAGAGAGGATGAGGTGCCAGCTGCAGATTTACACGCTTCCATTGGCTCACTGCGCATCATTAAAGCCAGGGGCCTCTGTCCCGGCCCACACAGGCCACATCGGGCCCCACACCAGTGATTTATCTCCGCTGTCTGTCTGCCCAGCTTTCCCGCCAACAGAGATATGGAGCGCTGGAGATTTACGTGGGTATATGGGATGAGATTCGTTTTGGCAAGAGCACATGCTTCCTCTGATGGAGATGGACCCCATTTTTGCCCTCGTCCCCACTACCCCCCCCCCCCCCCCCCCCCGTTCCTGCCACTCCCACCTCCTGCACAGGCCTCAGCCCCATCCACAGAGTGGACCCCTTGTGATGGATGTTCCCGTGCACAAGGTCTCTAAAAATACTCTGCCAGGGACAATCCAGTATAAATACTCTCTCTTCTACCTTTTTTCTTCTGATGCAGTGCATCTTTCTATTGATTCCTATATGCCCTGTGAATGTGTCTCGGGTTCTGTCCATCTCTCATTCTCTCTTTGTCATGGTCTGTGTTTCTCTCCCAGTCACTTACAGAACATTGGTGTTCTTCATTTTCGAAAAGTCAAACTGTTAATGAATGGTATTTCTCTTTTGCACTGCGGTTACCGTCTACCCTATAATGTACATGTTTCTAACATCAGAGGGGAAAATAAAGTAATTGGGCAAAATTTTGCAGTTCAAATAAAAAATACTATTAAATCAATTGTATTCTTTATTAGTATTGCAGTAAGAGATATACAGTACACGAGTGAAATGGTAGCCTGATTATGCTACCTTTTATATAAGAATGACAGAAGCTCACATGAGAATTGTTCTATTGATTTAATTCCAGTGAATAATAAGACAAAAACATCATCTAAAATAACAAAAACTAATAAAGAAGACACTGGGACAGAATTGAGTTTGTGAGTTCTATGAGTTTAGGCAGAGGCTGCTGTGAAAGAAAACAAGTACAGCCGCCAACTTGAATAGATAATAAATGGCCTGTCTTTCAGAGTGAGATAGCAAAGACTCCAGGACTGCTGGAGATGATAGAAAGTGCAGACATCCCACCTGGCTAGAGAGTCCTGTTTCTCAAGAAAACATATGCCATGGCCCTGCAGCACAGTGTCAAAGACAACCGTGAGGCTGAGGGATGGTGGGCTACCACCTACACTCAATCACACACACACACACACACAAACACATACACACACACACACACAAACACACACGCATACATACATGCAGTATACACACATATACTGTATGTACACTCACAAACTCACACCTATATACATGTACACACACAGACAAACATGGACACTCAACCACGCACGCAGTATGTGCACATTCAAACACACACATACAAACACACACACGCACACCCACACACATGCGCTCACATACAAAAATGTGTTCAAGCACACTCAAGCAAATATAGTACGCATGCAATAAAACCGCAAAGAAATGGTACTGCACTGCTCACAAACACTTGCACAATGCACACAATACTGCAAGGCAAACACACGCAAACACACAACTCAAATGGAAACTCTCTCAATCACAGCACAGCTGAGATAACGCAAGCTAACGCAGTCTCACACAGTGCGTGTCCGCGGTGTCTCAGTTCCTCTGGTTGATCCCTCCCCTATCCTTGGGGCTGACACACACAGACAGAGGGGGATGATGGGAGAAGCTGCAGGGAGGTGTCACATCTAAACACTGAATGATTGGCATTGGACTGTTGGAAGGAAAAGGTCATCTCACTGAGCCAGAGGCCACTGGCCAAGCAACACACAGCAGCTCTCCGGCAGCAACTTTATAGGAATCTATCAAAACCAACTTTGGATGAAGGAAGCCAAGTTTGTGATGGAGGTGATATTCAATGTATCACACATTCTGTGGGCTTCTGTGGGCTATGGCTGTCTGCATGACTTGTGGATTCGAGACTTTGATCCGTATGATATTTTCAGCAATCTCAATTCAATTCACTTTATTCATTAAGAAGGATATTCATGTTCAGTGATCCTTTCACCAGGATGGAACATCTGACATTTAAGTACTTATTTGAATCTACTGTATACATCTCGGAATACAGTGGTTAAATAGCTGTTAGGATATTATTTTACACGTCATCAGCTTCCCAAACCACAGTCCTTGCCCCTGAGGCCCTCATCGCTCTGCGTAGAATTGTCTTTCCATCCAGACTTATAGCTAAGGTCCTGGAGGATAACGGATATTCAGCACTTTCCTTTTAATCAAACGGACCGTGAAGGTGACATTTTCTATTGATCTGATAGAATTTATTTCCCATAGTATCAGGTGTGCCCACTCATGGCTGTCTGAAGAACAGGGGAATCAGCTAAGAGATACAATATGCCGTTCAAATTTGTGAAGTGTATGCATTGTACAGTGCACACTAGACATCTAAGGAAGAGAGATGTGTGAGATGCAAAGAGGTACAATACTTCAGGTTGTGTTCTCAGGAGAAATTTGTAGAAGATATAGTTGAAATGGATTCTCCATGAGTTACATGACCTCACACTTTGCAAGGTTAAGAACAGTATAGTAAGCAATGTAATGTAATAGTAATGTACACTTTGTCGAACAAACTATGAATTTTTATGCACATGTAGTCGTATAGTTCTGTTGTTCTTTAATTTCACCGACCAATGTCTATGTCAGTATCTACAAATGTACAATTTGACAGTATCTTATGGTACTCTGTAGAAATCATATATAAACACTGCTGTCATTCAATGAGTCATTAGAAACCTATGAGAAACATTAGGTTGATAAATGAAAAACATATGAAAAACTAAAAAGATGATCATGTTGAAATGCTTGTTCTATATTTGCCATGTGTGACACAATATTACTAAATAAAATCATTTCATCGTGAATCACACACACAGATATTGTATCTGCATTGGGGTTAGTTAGCTAATTATTGTGAAATCGTGATATTGGTCAAATGAATGACATAGCAATGGTGTCATGTTTGATATGAAGAGAGAGATGAACAGCTAGATGGCATCGCCTGCGTCTGGCTGTGTAATCATGGCTCTGGTCATTGACTGTGATGAGAGGCACTGGAAGGCAAGTCACAGTCTCCGACTGCTGCCAACCATCCCAATTCTGACATTTAACCATACATTTGAACACAGGCTTGCTCAGGTAGTCTCAATAAAAAGAAGCGTTGGAAAGCTCTCTGCTCAATATGACTCCTTCAAACCTCCTGTGAGGATGAGTGCTTCCTCAATTATTTCTCCATCCGCCATAAATTATTTTGTCTCTCTCTCTTTCAAGTTTTCTCCCTCTTCTCACTGCCTGGGTGCATCACTGACTCATGCTCTTAATGTGGTGAGGAGAGCTAGCCAGATTAGCCTCACATACGTTTGTGTGTTCATGGGAGGTTTCTCTGCCATTTGGATTGTTATGCAAATCTGCTCCTTCCTGGCAATGCATTCTGGTTGTGATGAAAGTGGCATGATTTATTGAGCCAAAATGTAATTGATGAAACTGTGTTACGTAACATTCACCGAATTGAAGCGCAAAATGCCTCAAGTTGGAAATGTGTTAAATCAGTAAAGCAAGTAAACTTCAAAGAAAAAACATCCAAGTTTCTCATGTAGAAAACCAAAATCAAAACTAACCTTTTGTTCATATCCTCATACAGTGCATGCTTGCATAGTTTATTCTACACCGATAATAAAAAATAAGAATCATTTGCAAACCACAGATTTACTTGAATGGGTTGCCATGGAATGATTCTGTGTTTGTGTGTGTTCATGTGTGTCCATAATTGTGATAGTTTGTATTTTGTTGTTAAGGAACCTCCTCATGCAAGAGGCTTAATGTTTGTTCCTCACTGTTTGATCAGGACAGGCTTGGACACTGCCAATCTTGTTCTTGTTCTGCAAGGCTAATCATAATTCTGCTGCTTCTCCATTAATTACAGTGGGACACTTGATGGGCTAGTGGCTGACAAACAACGTTCTTTTCTCAGTCTGCCAGCTCCACTCTGTATTCACACTGGATAACAGTACTCTTCAGGAGTTGCCCCTTGTCTCTCGTCCCCACCCACCATCCATATTTTTCGCATCACTCAATTTCACTTCATCAGCTCAAAATACAAATTGGAGCTTAGTGGTTTGATGGTAAATTGAAATGCATTGATGCATTTACATGACATTTAGCAATGGCTGCATAATGCAGGAATAATAAAACGTGTCAAAGTGAAATACTCAGTCTCTGTTGTATGCTCTGATCTCATCTTGTGGTCAGTCCTTTATAATTGGCAGTAAAACATGTGTGTGTGTGTTGGATGAAGGAGCGTACTCATGCATGAAACTCTACTTTATGCATGTACACATTTGTAAGTGTGTGATCCATCCCCGAAACTATACGTTCTGTGCCTTACCTGCTATTCATCAGGACATCCCACCTCTAAGCCAGTCGGATGATTTGTATTCAAGGCTGCTTTTAAAGAGGCTAGACTGCTTTAATAAAGATGGCAGGTTGGCAACCAGAGTTGGTAATCGCACAAAAAGAATCTATTGACTGGTCTCAAAGGACAGGGATGTCAGAAGTCTTCACTGCGTGTCTTCAAATGTACCTTTTACTGCCCATTTCCTGCTACAAAACTACAAACCCATCATTGCCCAGAGACTATATGCAGTTTAAAACAGGCAGAGTGACCAATGTGTACTGAATTTACATCAGAGAAATGGAAGCTTACAAATGTACTCTCAAGAGCTCATTCCCCAATCCATCTGTGAGGAAGTGATTCTTTGAGATTATTATCTGAAAAAAGGTGGGACATCTGATCTAGTTTTGATGACATGCATAAACAAAACATATAAAAGAGTTATACACAGTGGCACAAGTCTACTAATATTCTTGTATTGAAGTTCAATGATATCTAAACAGGACTTCACTTGTACAATTATATTTTATTTGCTCTAATTTTAGTATTCACAACAAAAGACAGATTTGCCATGTAATCGTAACAAACATGACTTCTGAAAGGTCAATAATCTCAACCAATCACAACAAAAATAAATTATGTACTGTTTGTCTCGGGGCATGGCTCAGTGGTGGAGCAATTGACTGCGTATCAAGAGATCACAGGTTCAAATTAAGCATGTTTCACTTTGGATGAAAGTGAAAATATTCTTATTGCCAATTGACACACACAAACCCACTCAAAGGCGTTCCTCTTTTGTTCTTGTTTTAAAGTCTAGTCTTCACATTTCCACTCTACCTCACTGCTTCACCATCTCTCCAAGAATCCATAAAACATCTCTGTGTCATTCACAGTGCTCTTACATGTGGCTCATGAATGTTTGAGGCTTCTAAGAATGTTAAATATGTATCGATCCTTATGCTGTGAGAATATACAACCTTCTTTTCCACCTCATCTCCATCCTCTTCATTACAGAGCTAGGCGCTCACTGTAGTGCTGTGCATCTAAGGCTTATTGATGCAGATTATGATAAAGATATAATAAAGATAAAAACTAAGTGAAACAAAAGGCCCATGAATAGATTATGTCGTATCTATAGAGTATAATTACACCATGTGGAACATTTTACTGAGGCATGACTTTAAAATAGGGCAATTTTCCCATCCATTATGAATTGCAAGTAAGTGTAAAACCGAAATGATCCAAATACATTTTTATTTCATATTTTTAGAGGTGAATGGGGATATAATGGTATACATTTATACTGTACAGCATTGTATGAAAGGCTTTCACATATTGTAAATTATAAACCTTCTGTACTATTCTGCTGTCTATACTGTACATGTTGGAATTGTGTAAACGTGTGTGTGGGATACTGGGTTACTGCAGTAACAAGGTTCAGATGTTGGTTAGCATTTGAGAGATGATTACAGTCTTGATAAAGTATTTATCTTTGTTTGAAAGAAATCAAAATGAATAATGACAAGTAATGTCCACCAGGCCCTAACCCCTGAAACACAGGACGGATACATAATAATGTATTGTATGTATTTTGTTTCGCAGGTGCTCGCCTCAGAGAAGAGACGGCACCAAGCTGCCTGGTGTCACTGGCTTGGGATTTACTGATTTGTGTGATCGTTACGTTTCTCCCAGGGTGAGTAGAATGACATAAGCTTGGTGACAGTGGTCACGTGTATCATTTTCCATGTTAATGCTCTGGAGCAGGACTTTTCTTTTCTTACACCTCTGAAGTGCCATGAAAAAACACATCAACAGCAATGCTTTGGTTGTCAATATTCTAAACAGTTGACATTCTAAATATTACATCAATATCCTAAACCTGGCTGACATTTTGTCACTGAATGGAACAATTTGTGTATGCAAGGTCCATGGTAACCATGCCACTTCCCCTTGGAATGGCCTTCAAAGGGTACTGAAGGATTCAGTTTAGCTATCTTATGAATTGTGAATTGGGCTGTTGTGGCTGTTAGCCTATGGTGCACAAAGCTATAAAATAACATCAGGGCTCTCAATGGTATTCTCTGGGAATAAACCTTGAAAATGAAAAACAAAGGCACACAAACACACACGTATGCACACACACACACACACAGGCAAGGTAATTTTACACATATTTTTCTCTAGTTGTCACCCTAAACACGTCATTTGATGCCTTTGTTTTTATCAACAATCTCAGTGGAGACAATCTGAGATATAATAACTTTTGTATACATATGTACTGATCACAGGCATCACAGCAGCTAGACAAAGAGCTCTCCTAACATCATGCCTGTGGAGCCAGCATCTGTCTGTCCCCATGTCACACTGGAGTAAGGCCTCCCTGGAAGTATGTCATAACAATGCTATTGATCAATGATAGATAATATTCTTTTGAGAAGGAAAATGAAGGACCTCATGTAGGCTGAGGAACCTTCATGTGAGAGGATGAGTTTCAGCTGTACGAATCCAAGCTTGAAACTCATCACAAACACACTGGAGTGAGTTGTCGTCATTTTAAACTGTCTACATCTCAGCTTCTGCTCTTTTATCAAACGATCTTTCAAAGGGCATGTAGTCTGTCCTGTCACTGAGGACAGAACAGTGTTCTGAGATGTCAGTGGGAAGTCAGTGATTTGAAATAAGTCAAAATAATGACTAACATTTCCCTGAACACTTCTTGACTAACATTTCCCTGAACACTTCTTGTGATACCATTTGGTCACTTGTGGTAAATGTTTAATGGACTTAGCTCATATATAGTCATCTACCAGATACGATTTGACAGTACTTTTTTACATGACTATTGTCATGTTTAGTGTCTAGCTGCAGCTTCAGTGGTTACAATTAAAACTACAGTATGTATCTTCATTTTCATCTAAATAAGGTCAACAGCATGTCAGTGCATGTGTTTGTGTGTGTGTGTCTGTGTGTGAGTGTGTGGGAATGCTTGGTTTCTTGACTACAGCTGGATCATTGCTGTATGCACGCACACACAGAACCACTTGGACAGAGCCTTTCAGCATTAAT
Organism: Osmerus mordax; assembly: GCF_038355195.1. Lineage (NCBI taxonomy): Eukaryota > Metazoa > Chordata > Actinopteri > Osmeriformes > Osmeridae > Osmerus > Osmerus mordax. The sequence goes on from NC_090053.1 coordinate 7,770,935, forward strand.
TACTGTGGTCATTAATCACACCAGCACAGATAGCTGTGTAATCCCTCTATAATGCAGTTTTCTGGAGGGGGGGCATGCAATGTTAATTGGATTTGATTGGATATTGGTATTATGGTCTCACACAGAACATCTTCAGGTAGTAATTAGAAGATGGATCAATTGGTCTTTACTGGTAAAGGAGACCATATTCTTTGTTCTGTCTCCCCCAGGAGACAGCTACAGATAGAGCACAGTCAGTTTTTCAGAGTACTTACACTTCTACATCTATATTTACATTTAGTCATTTAGCAGACGCTCTTATCCAGAGCGACTTACAGTAAGTACAGGGACATTCCCCCTGAGGCAAGTAGGGTGAAGTGTCTTGCCCAAGGACAAAACATAATTTTCCACAGCCTGGAATCGAACCGGTAACTTTCAGATCACTAGCCCGATTCCCTAACCGCTCAGCCCCTGACTCCCCCTTAGTAGTATTTATGTCTCTAAATTAAGTGAAATAAAGTATTCCCTTGCCTTGGCATGGCTGGAGAAGCAAAAAATCTAACCATTCATTTGACCCATATCTAATTTCATGTCAAATTTGGTACAATTGAAGGAAATCCTGCTGGGAGAGATTCTTTCTGGGGCTACTTCAGATAAGTGTAAGCAGACACTACAATGCCCCCCCCCCCCCCCCCCACAAATGTAGGCAATGCCATGTCATGGTTTATTGTCATGATGCATTTTTATTTTTTTTCTATAGATGTTCACTGCTTTGACTTTGAGCTTTGCCCTATGCATGATATAGCATGTATGGTATATCTTATATATATGTGTAACATTTAGAGCCAACTGGAAGTAAAGGAAAAAACCTAGACAAACATATTTAAAGACAATTCTAACACAGTCTCCAATATCCAGCACACACGCATTTAGAAAATGGTTACATACTTAATTTCTATAGATAACTTTATACAAAAAAGGACAGTACATTTAGTTCAATAACATGTTTAAAATTGAATTAACTTTTAGAAGTATTAGTTATATATATATTTAAATATATATATATAGTATTATATATATAGTAATTATTATTTTAACCATTGGCTGGCAGCTCTTATCTTTGCTGTTCCGATGCTAACATGTCTGCACTTTTGTGTTAATGCAGCAGAACTGCAATTTCAATCGGTCTAATGGAGGATAATTGAAATGAATATGATCTTGTGTATGAGTCAAGCTCCCACAGCAGCTTCAGCAGATGACGGCCTGAGCTGCAGAATAAATAGCTGCCCTGTCTCTCGTCAACTTCTGAATGGAAACGCAGCCAATTACGGACTGAGACAAAATGGTTCAAATACCCACAGAGCTGGGAGAGAAACACAAGCCCCTTTTTTGTGCAGATGCACTTCATCTATAAATAAGAACTTTCACACCAAGAAAAAAGCTCAAAGTGATGTGAAACTGCTATGATCTAGAAGTTGCATTGGGTCGGACTGTAAAACATCGTAGTTCTAAGTACTAATTAGTAAGTATGAACTTCTTCTAACCATATAGCTTGCTTCTTCTGTATCTTTTTATTTTTTTTGTCATTTAGCAGTCGCTCTTATCCAGAGCGACTCACAGTTAGTACAGGGACATTCCCCCCGAGGCGAGTAGGGTGAAGTGCCTTGCCCAGGGACACAACATCATTTTTCACAGCCAAGAATCGAACCCGCAACCATCTGATTGGTAGCCCGATCCCCTAACCGCACAGTCATCTGACCACCATATCCCGTATATGTATTCTTTTTTTGGCTATTTGGCTGAAGAAGCACAATTTAGTAATTGGTGAGAGTGGCACACCTGGGTAGTCGAGAAAGGAGCATGAACAGAGGGGTGTGACTGGATCCATTGCAAAATATTGAAAATATGTGTTGCAGTTCCAATTCTCTACTTCCCCAAGAACATAAAAGCAGCAAGGACATCATTTAACTGTGAATAATATCTTGTTTCCTACATTTCCGTCTGACCCACAACCAGATTGGGTTTGAATGGATGGAAATACAGTATTTCGTTTTTCTACCCACCACAACTGCACCAATACATTTGATTAGTGAACCATGTTATCAGTACAAGGCTGGGTGATATCTGGGTTCACAAAGGTAACTGTGAAGCTACAGTTGAATCAGTGTGTAGGTGTAGATGTTGAGGGCAGAGCAACATTCAGAAGGTCTGGTTGTTGTGTCAGCAGTAGCAAGCTGCTGCTGTGCCTTGTGGGTAGTTGGCCACCACAACCACAACATATGAATGGTGTTTTGTCAGAGTCACAGTCACAGTTCTGTTAGTTTGGAATGCGTAATAACACGCATTCTAAATGATATATAAGTCCTCAACTCATGGATGAGAAAGAGTGATTCAATCTTTAGTGTCTTTACAGCACCTAATTGTGCTGTAAATCTAAATGCTTCTGAAAAAGCGTGTTGTAAAAACATGCGATTACATACAGTAGATCTGTCTGTGGAAATGATTCTTTACTTACTGAGAGACCATTGCAATCCATTAATTGTACACATAAATAGAGAGAAAAACTCAAAGTGAGAACTGACAACAACATCTGTTGTCTCAACTTCCTGTTTTGATACCCCTGTATTTTGGTGTATATTATTCATGGACATTAAAAAATTCCTTTTTGTTTTAGTCTAAACAGACAACACTCTCCATTCATTGAAATGTGTGCAGCTCCATTTCCCAAATGTTTTCTGTTAACAACTCTCTCTTCAAAGGGAGAAAGCATTAGTGTAGGCTCATTTGTGTTGTGTTTTAAAGCTGTGTTACTGACTACTGGACATACAGTAAAACTCATTGGTTTGCTTTTTATTATGTGTGCAACAGCAAATACGATTTGCAGTTTAGGTTTTGGAGACCTAATTTCTGGAATATAATCTACTCAAAAACCTTTCTGTTTAGTTATTTGAATCATAGCCTACTGAAAGAATAGGAGTGGCAGATATTTCAGTGGCAGTTGAGTTGGATGTCCACCGTGTTCCACCATCTAAAGATTGAGATGAAGTGTCTAGCTTCACTGAGACAAATACAGATATTGGACAGCTGCCCAGTGTTTTTCTCCTTGAAACCTAATCTTTTTCCAGTCGAGGTACTACATCATACCATTCTTGGGTGTGATGGGTTCCTGATAAAAAGACAATATTTGGTCATAAAACGTTAAGACCACGTCTCCACTCCGATGCCCTCAAGATTGTTCTGCTCAGTACCCGAGTCATATTCGTGCATAACAAATGGCACTCACACACAGGAATACTTACAAACTATTAAAATGTTTAGAAAGAGTGCACTATCAATACATTGTCTTTTTATACATAGAACACAGAGACAGATAAGGAATAGGGAAGGCAGAATACGTTGCTACTTGAATTATTAAACACCAGATGTGTTTGTAATTTGATTTGACAGACAGCATTGTATTTTTTATATTTCCTTTTTTTCAGCCCTCTTCCAACAGCCAAGGACCCTAAGGCTGAAAAGGAGACAATCTGTACAGTTAAATATATCTTTGTGTGTGTGTGTTGGGGGGGGAGGTGTTCAGACCCTGATTTTGGGTGGTAGCAGACCACGACCAACAGACCTGCTCAGTAGCATGTGGTAGTTCTGGAGAGGCTGGGCTCGCAGAGTGGAGCTTCTGAAATGTTGGAACTCTCTGAGACATCTCATTGTTCTGTGTGAGGGGCAGGCGGGAGGGAAGGAGAGCAGTGTTCTCAGGCTGTTCATGATGTGAGGGGAGGGAGAGAGCGTGCTTCTCTTGAACCGCTGCAGGGGCCTGCTCATGGGTCTGTGTGATGTCTCGTTCGGAGAGATACATCTCTCTCTTCCGCCTTGACTTTAAGTGAATCCCACTGCACCGTAAGACGGCTTTTATTTTATTCATACATGGTGAATTAGTTCCTCGGTGCTCTGTCTCTTCTGAAAGGAGACCATATGCTTTACAGAACTCAGTTTGTCAATGTAGGTCAGATGGTCAATGGAGCACAGTCTACTCACATGAAATGCCTTTGGGTAAAACTGGGTGATACTTTAAAAAGTTTATTTGGGATTTTCTGTGAGCTCATGTTGCACTGTAGAAAATAACAGGGTTTCACAGGAAGGAGCTTACCCCCTCACCTGTCAATGCTTCATCACATTTTGTTTCTCCCAAATGAAGCAGACTTGGATGCACTCTCTCCTTTTATTCGGATCCCTGTGGGCTTGGGACAAGAGAAGGGAAAGGGCATGAAACTCTGAAAGGATTAGATGCTACATGAAAGGCCAACCTTGTGGTATGTAGTCCACTGCAGCACAGAGTGCAGTTGGCACTGAGATTGGAGGGAAGATAATGGGGAGGTCTGGTTCACTCTGGGTTGAGGTAGAGTGGTCGGGTCGGTTCACTTACTTGGCTTCACACTGAAGGGCCCTAACCCCCAGGGGGCCTGGCTGAGTAATGTGAGAAAAGCTTGGCCACCCATGGCCTGGTCCTGGGATATCCCTCCTCTCCACAAGTTCTCACATTAGCAGAGGAGAGGAAGTGGCTGGAGTTAAGTGATAATGTATTTCTTGTACAGGACCAGCTCGACTTTTCAGGAGATACTGTAGATACTGTACACAACCTAGCTCTTTCGATCTCTCTCTGCCTTTGTCTCTCTGATTCTCGTTCTCTGACCGTATGTATATTCCTTTCCTTTTTTTTCTCCATCTCGCTTTCCCTGACCTTTTCTGGCTCCACTAATTCACAGCATACTGAGCCATTGAATCTCATCCTGCACCCGATCATGTTTGATGCTGATCCATGGTGGAGCTGAGAGAGGCTGGCTCTCCCAGGCCCCAGATCAAAGGCCCTGCGTTGCTCTGCGGGGGCCAGGTGTTTAAGAGACACCACGTAGGGGAGCTCGAATACCCATCTCTTTCTCCCCATTAAAAAGAGCAATTACCAAAGCACCCTGCTAGGTTATCGTAAGCAGGATGAAACGGGATGAAACAGTGATCCTTGTTGTGATTAAACAAATGAATAATGGTGTGTTGCGTGTTAATGCTGATGTAGAACAAGGGTAACAGTTTATCATGATCCCCATATAAAATGGGGGGCCTTGTTTTGTCTCTGAGGTTTCTAGCTCGGTAGCGCTTGCTGTGTGCATAAATCAAATTAGACGGGGATGGCTTGTTGATACGTTCCAAACAGTATTGCACAAAATATTGCCCAAAATGTTGCTATATATCATGAATATAGTTTTGTTATGAAGATACAGTATGTAGGTAACATAGAAAGTGCTTTACTTATATCTTCCAGATTTCTGCACGATAGGCCAGGATTGGTCTTTCCTGTAAACACCTTAACAGAACCGTCACTGCTATGGAAATCCTGAGGCCTTTTGGAGCTCAATGATGACCGTGTGATAGAGCAGGTCCTGCATGCCACAAGGCCTCCCAATGGCTACTGTAAAATGTCCTTGACTGGGATAATTATCATCCACAACAATGCAATTAAGTGAATTATATTATATCTGCTGTGCTATATATGCAGGCAATGCATTCAATAGAAGATCTGAAAGAACATTGCAATGTTTTCATCAAATTCACTTTGTCTGTTGTTTGTTTCTCAGTAGAGATATTTTTTTTCTCATGTTGTTGCAGTGCTATCCTTTCATAAACTTGAGCAATCTCTCTTGAGTAACCATATAAATGCTTTGCATAAGCGTTGAATTATTTAAATATGTGCTCATATAGTCAATGCACTTCTCTATTATAAGAATGTTTGTAACCCGCACACTTAAATATCTGCCTGAAAATAAAAAGTATATATACAGTATATATATATATATATATATATATATATATATATATATATATATATATATATATATATATATGTTGAAACATCACTTACTGTAAATGTGAAGGTTTTGGTAAAAAGAAAAGTGTTTTGAAGTTCAGATGTTGAAGATTAGGTAAATGTGATTCGTGGAGAAAACAGTGGAAGCATTTCAAAACACATTATATTGGCTAAACAAGCTTAGTGAGTTTTGTGGGTAAATAGCATTGGTAAATTATTCAAAAGAAATACAGAATTTCATGCTGTTCCACTTAGAAGAGCCACTGTCTGCTGTGATACAAATAGCAGCACAAACTGCAAACTTCTTTTGGTTTATTAGTGTGTGTGTGTGTGTGTATGTGTGTGTGTGTGTGTTGAGAGAGAGCGAGAGAGAGAGAGAGAGAGAGAGAGAGAGAGAGAGAGAGAGAGAGAGAGAGAGAGAGGGAGAGAGAGAGAGGGAGAGAGAGAGAGATGAGAGTGGCTGTGCTGCCAGAGATGAATATGTTTTCACACTGTTAAGTTACACCGTCTTGGTCCAAATTGCCTGTTTGCTTGAATTACCACAGTGCAGTATTGTCTCCACAGAAAAACAGCAGACTGCATGTCTGAACACAATTGCAGGTTTCAATCACTGTTTTCTCATTCTCGTTGCTTCACTGTCTGTCAACATGTAGCCAAACAACAAATGTATAATATAAGGCTGTAATTGCACTTATTTGAATATGGATTGGACTCTACAAAGATACAAAGCTCAACACTCAAGTTGTTTTTTCTCATAGGTTGTGGTTGACTTGGTATTTTATTCAGTCAGGTGCACTGCCAACTGCACTTATACAGAGATGTTAAAAAGTCCAGGTGTGGACAGAAACATCAAGTCCTCTTGTGTAAAGTGTGTAGTACAATGATTGTACAGGTGTGACAAAACACGTTTTCTCAAACTTAAGACACATTCAGGGACATTAAACTGAATGACTTTAGGCAGCAGTTTTATGAAACACACATAACATTATGATTGTTAAGTAAACTGGGAACATCAGACATAATGATTTGTCAGCCTGGATACATTTAGCAGTAGTGGATGCTCAAACAAGGAGCCTTACATACAAATACACAGAGCCTATTTTCCTCAATCATTTGGTATCATGGCACGGCCTCCTGGTGTGTTTCTGAGAAGTCAATAAAACATTTTACAGGAACTGAAGACAATATTTTCAACGAGTGGTTCAAAAACACTTGAGTGAACCACATGACAAGCTTTTTTACAGAATGTACCTACTTGGTGAGATCCAACCAAAAACATTTATCAGCAAATCATTTGCCTGTGTACCGCACTCAAAGTACAACTGGTACTTTTCCTTTTCATACAGATCAGAGCTTACTGAGTATTTATTGAACTTGGGGGATGAGTTGCCCAAACACCTTGATCGCAAAAAGACTCTGTAAAAGGCAACGCAGTTGGGGTCACCTCAGGACCCGACTGCTGATCCCTTCTCACAGCCTTGTCTGGAATGCTTTGTATGAGCTTCATCTCTCTAACTCAGAGACACCCAAAGCATACCTACACTGCATCTGCCAATCACAGATAATAAAAAAAGAAAAGAATCTCTTCTTCCCTTCAGGCTTTCTCACAAGTTCATCAATGAGGAAATCAGATGTGGAAAAAGATTGGCTCAGTGTTCTGAATTCTAATCTGAGGTTGGAGTTGGAGGGTTATCAGTGAGTGGTCCGTCCATCCATCCCCTCAGCTCTGATGTCATCCCTCTCTGAGCTCTGCTTTGCGGCCAGCCTACCAACGTGCTCCCTGGCAGCACTGGAGGCCTGATGAATATTTATGTTCTGGAGTAGTTGATGTGATATGAGAAGATGAGGACCTTCCAGCTATTTCCGACCCAGGGTGGAGAGAGAGAGAAAAATAGAGACGCCCCCCCCGCCTGCTGCAACATCTGGACATGCAGTCCAGCGCTGCTCTGGGATATGGGTGGTGATGGACAGGGCTAACTTTGGTTTGCTCTGTCTGTAGAGCAGGCATGCAGCTAAATGGCAGCAGCACTCAAGCTGAGAACTATAATGTTGGGACAGGGCTTGGCACAATAACTACTTTTCAAAAACCATTCCTGTCACATTCTTACCTCTTACTGTCACAGATAACCGAGAGCCCGACGGGAGCACTCCTTCACCACAAAGACAAGGTAATGGAACGTAACTAAAAGCTAGACAAAAGTACTAAACTCAAGTACGTTGGAGTGGCCATTACGCTGCTTGCCTAATTGTGTTAATGGGGATATACTCAGCTGGGACCAGACGAGGATGCCACAGACAGGCCAGTGGCTCTCACACAGGGAGTAATTATCCACGAAACACTTCTGGATACATTGTTCCTGGACGCAGTTCAGAGCCAATCAGTGGTCAGTCCCAAGGCAGCCATGACACCACAATAGCAGTGCCAAAGTAACAGATTTCACTTAAAAAAACTTTGTGAGTTTGTGTCTTTGGTTTTTAACAGGATTGGGCATTTTAAGACTGTATAGGCATGATGTATGCAGATGTGTGTTCATATATTTGCATGTGTCTGTGTGATTCACGTAAAAATACCAATGGAAATATTCAGTAACTGAGACAAATCTCATGTCCCTAGATCTTGGCAATGCAAACTGAAATGATCTCATAATTGGGATGTACCTGTGTATTTGTTCCCTGTTAACATGTAGTAATATCTCATGCCAACCTAATCTCATGCTGGCAAGTTACTTTGTTGATATTGAGCAGTCTGATTCCATTTCAGTTTTTCTTTCTTTCTTTTTTTCGTAGTTAGGATTGGGGTTTGGTAAGGCATGCAAACATGAAAAGTTAGCGGTAAATATAAAAATTATGATTTTTTTTTTGTCACAAACGGCTGAATAATTTCTTCGGAACTCTACATATTCCAGATTATGCCATTAAACTATAAACTGAGAATAAATCCTATATGGGGGGGGGCGTCAGTTCACTGTTCTATCCTGGTCATAGATACCACAGGTTTCACAGTCAGTCAACCAGCGGGGGCTGTCCAAATCAAATGGAGCCACCAGGCCAACATAAGCCTTCAGGCCCACCATGATCCCCCCCCCCCCCCCACTGCTGTGTGTAAGTCAATTCTCTGAATAGCTATAAATGCATGTCATTACGGCTGCTGGATGTATAACATCACTTGTGTAATGGATGCTTTGACAGGCCTGTGGTGGACCTCGGTCAACGGAAGCTGAAATTGGCCCTGGCAGGCACATTACTGTCTTTTGTTGAACCTGAACACCCACACACACGTTTTTTTCATACACACAGTCTCATGGCATATATTACAGCCATTACACATTCCGAAATGCCTCCAACACCATGCGATAACATCTGTGCCGACATTGAAAATTGTGGTCCCTCTTGTAAAAAAAAAAAGAAACTTAAATTTCACTTGTCACCTTCCAAATAATGACACAGTCAAAAAAGCACAGTGAGCCAGCAGTGACTTGACAGCAAAATAAATATATAATAACTAAGCAGGTTGTGGTCAGCAAAATCTCTTTCCACTTCCTCCCTCCCCAAAATCGTTATTACTTGTATAGAAGCCCGGAGTGCCTGGCTGTACTTTCTGGATTAAAGGCTGGGCTGTCGGGGGCTTTTCAGTCTCTCGTGGAGGGCCTGGTAGGTAGAGCATCCCACGTAGGCACATGTAATAGCAGAGAGCATTGTGGGAGTAATAGTGGGTGCTTATGTGATTGGAAGTGAGGTAGATGATCCTCGCAGGTGATCCTCTCTGTGTCTGGACTCCGGCATGCTTATCTGGGAGCTCGTTTCCCCTCCGGGAGGGGAGGAGTTGGCAGTGGTTCAGGTCTGAAAGGCGGGGATGATGGAAAAGAACACACTACTGGGGCAGATCAGGTCCCCCAAGCCCTCATCCTCTCCTTTCTGCGTGCATGCATTCAAACAGGAAGTCTTGGAGCACAGAGTCTACCCAATCATTGAACTTGTTTTTTGATGAATTACTTGCAGTTTTTAGACAACTGCAAAACATACAGTTGCTGTTAAAAAGGCAACCCAACAATAATTATAATCTCAACAGAAGATCCTCAGCTATATAATGCAGAGAATAAATATGTTGGGGTGAAGATAACAAGACTCCTTACTGGACACTAACACACTGATCCCTCACTGTCAGTCTGAGGTACATGGCAGGACTTGTTTCATCTTCACGTCTCTTAATTACAGGAAGCATTGTGTTGTCAATTAAACCTGGATCCCCTGGAGCCCCCCTGGAGCCCCTGGGCTGACAGGATCACCCTCTTGGGACAGGATCACCCTCTTGGGTTCAGCTGGAGCTTACAGTAGATTTCAAATGCAACTAAATAATGCATGGACATCCTACCGTCGTTGTCAGACACTAGCTGTCATGGGACATGCTGATTGACTCATCACCGAAAGAAAAAGAGACATTTCTCCAAACCGCACGAGATTAAAACTTTCCCGTTAAAGCAAATGTTTCTGTGAACAGTCTGGACGTGAGTCGTCAAAGGGAAGTGGGCATTAAGGTAATGGCCATGAACACAATGCAAGTACACCAAAGTTCACTGCCCATCTAAATAATTAAACACAATCTCAGTTGATGAGATGCTTCGTGCATACTCTAAACTCCCATGTTTCAGACAGCCAGGTGGAGAGGTGGTGTGTCTCCAGGCCAGGGATATCATGCTGTACAACAGTGAAGGAGATGCCGGCAAGATAACTGTGGGATGCAAGCACATGATTGGTCCAGTGTTACAGCGATGGGTCGTAAACAGTGATTTCACTGAAGGTTTTCTCCTCCCAGGCTTCAGACCGACTCACATTTACTCTCCATGATCCCTAGTCCCTGAAGCTGATTGGACAGCGTGAGCATGTGTCTAGGTGTAGCTGAGGCACCGGGGCATGACGAGCATCGGTGGATATTCTGTTCTATTGCAGTCTTTCTCCTTTTTCTTTGTCTCTCTCTCTCTGTCTTTCTCTTTAATCCCTGTACTGCACATTGCTTACTTGCTATGAACATGTACTGTATCAATGCTAAACTTCCCTCATTCATCATTCATTGTGCTTTCATAATACAAACGTTCCTGTTTGCGTGCTGGCATTTCTGCTCAATTGTTCTGGCTGTCTCACACGGCACACTGAGATCCATTTTTCAATGACTAAACCTTCCGACATATCACAGTTCACATTAAAGAGGCCTTTTTTTATGCAACAGAAAGCAATCATGTCCCACCCACATTTACTCCGATACAAAAGCCTTTGTGGTGAAAACAAAGATGACTCCACTTAAGGAGGCAGGGACCTCCCAGTCTCACTGCGGATCCAGAGTCAGTCGAACTCTGCAGCACATCGACGGAAAGTGGGAGCTTGCATGAGTGAAAACGCGTAGGACCTCCTCACGATGGTGGCTTGGCGAGGGTTTACGAGACGAAAAAACCAAGCGCCTCATTTAAAGACGTCGTGGAGCCGTTAGGAGCGGTCGCCCGTAGATCATCCCTGGAGAAAAAAAGGTTTTCTTCTCGTAAAACTAGTTCCAACAGAGTTCCACAATGATTGACTGTGCCTTTAGCCTGCTTGGAAAAAAGTCTCAATCATCAGTGAGCCAGACCCGCCATCAGTAAAAATGACTAGGTCACAACCATTCTACAATTTTTGTTCTTGCAAACAGGGAACATCAAATCAAGCCAGTTCTTTTTTGGTTGAGGATTGCTCCTGGGTTTTTCCCATTTGTTATGATGTGTTCCAATGTAGGGAGTGTATCAGCAGCGGCAGAGATGAAAAGCAGCTTGTCCTAAAGCCTCCAAAGCTGGAGGGATAGAGTCCTCAGGCTACATCGTCACAAAGGCCCAGTACCAGGTGTTTGCTGCCTGGGCCCGTGCCTCTGCCCCCTCGGTTCCTCGGCTCCCGGCATCCCACACTCCACTTGGGGGAACATGGCCTTTGAGGCTGGCACAGAAGCTGCCCTGTGGGGCAGTGGATGAGTCAGACTGTGGGCTCTGGGAGGCCACGTCCCCTTCGGCAGGGCCTGGGGCCTGGATCCACTTCACAGCCTCCCTGGAGTCTGAGGGCCAGGGAAGGGCCAGAGGCAGACACATGGACTAGGATCGTGCTGGAGTCAGAGGGTGCAGAAGGGGAATGAATGTGGTGATGTGAAAATCATAACTGACATTGTGTCCACATCTCTGTTCGCCCATCCCTCTCTCTCGGGTCTCTTTTGTTCCCTATATCTCTCTCCTTCCCTTTCTCTCTCTCTCTCTTTCAAACTGACACAGGCTTGAAACACACGTGCAAATGTTAACTTCTGGTTACCCCAATTACCCTTCTCAGAAATCTACAAAGTTGCATTTCCATTGAGAATGACACTCAGAATACCAATACTTCATTTGTGTTTTCACATTATTCAAAGACCCCCGAGTTTTTGACTAGCTACATGCTTCCTGTTATATCGCCTTCAATCAAACTTGCCAGCCCTTTTTCCCTATCCAAGCACTGGCTCTTTATCTACAGTCACTGTGGAGTCCCTAAGTGGGGCACTGACAGGGAAGCAGGGTTGGATGGGCGGTCTGGTCTGCGGGAGGTGTGGTCCGCACCACCAGGGGTCTCCAGGCCTTTCAGAGGTCCAACTCTGAGGCCGGATAGATCAGCCAATCGCACACATTCAGCGGGGGGGAGGCAGCTAATGATTCCCCATCTGTCGGAGCATTCCAGCTCCTGGTTGGAGTCAGACAGAGTGCGGGAGAGAGGGGGGTGGGCAAAGGGAGAGAAAGAGAGAGAGGGAGAGAGAGACGGAAAGAGAGGGGAGAGGGACAGAGGGAAAGCAAGAAAAACATTGAGGTTGGAGGGCAGAGAGAGAAAGGGAAAAAGAGGGGGGAGGTAGAGGGAGAAAGAGTGTGAGAGCGATGGGGTGCCAGATATGAAAGAGAGGATGAGCGAGAGATTGAGGAAAAAGAGGGAAAGTGGAGCAGTGGTGATCACATGACAGGAAACCAGCATGAAGAGGTATTTTAGTTGTACTGCAACCTGTGTTCGCGATGAAAACGTTGTCATAGGTCTTTTTTTAATTTTTTTTACGAAAAAACTTGTATCTACATTTCACCATCCGAAGCACCTGTCACTGTGGTGAGACTGCAGGTTAACTGTAAAGGATGCGATGAATTTGGAGCATAGAACCGGATTGGACTTGACACCGGCTCTGCCATCTTGATACTTGTCAGTCCACATAGTTTCCTGTGGCGTTCAGCTGCCAGGGTGTGTTAGAGAGAGCTGCCTGGGAGACATATCTTCTTCTGAAGAAAGCACACACACAGACGCAAACACAAGTACACAAACACACAGACGCACATAGACACATGCACATGCACAGACAGCCAATGTGCTGTTCATACTGAGTAAAGTAATACATTATTGTGTGTTATATCTGTGCAAGCATGGGGGGGGGGGGTGAATGTGGCAGTCTAATTGTCATGGGCAGACCATTGTATGTTCTAGTCCAAAGTCATTGGAGTTTGCTATGTCATGTTCCATGATGAAAGAAACATTGAGGCAGCTGAACAGATTAAATTCTGCTCTGAAAGACAGAAAGGGACTTTTGAAGGTTATATCGGAATCCATTTTCATCCTTATCCCTCAGAGATCAAATGTATTATTGCGTGTGTGTTTCTGTTGGAGAGCCACAGTGGCAGTTGACCTTGGGTGTATTCTGATTTGTCAGGTACACTGTATTGTGTGAATCACACACCTATCAAGTTGTTCACCATCTACTGCAAGCAAGTTCAAAGTAAAGTGTGCTTAGACTGAATTTAGGATTCTAGGCTGTTAAGCATTTATCTTGTGAGGAAGAGAGTAAGAGTAAGGAAAAGAGTGAGTAAGTTTTTGCAAAGAGTGTTATTGTGTTTGACTCAGTACAATGGTTAGGCACTGCAGGGATATGCCCTGACAAAAGTTATAGACTCAAGCACTCTTGTTCTGTACAGCCGTTGTGAGCCTAAGGAGGGTTTTCAAAGGTTGTACTGACAGGGCTATCTGCACCATTAGATATGTGGTGTAAAGATCACAAGCCACGGTTCTGAGGGCTACCATGAACGCCCCTGTGAATCGCTGCACCGTGGTGTATGGATCAACACTTTGTATTTGAATGAGGAGTATTCCTGTTTATTGATTTCACCTCCTAGCTTGTTGCTGATAGAAAGGTGGAAGCAGCATATCAATGATTACTGATGAGGCTGACTCAGACTCCCAGCTCTCTGCTCCTCGGATTCTATCAGTTACTCTCCTCCTCTCCATCCTTCCATTCCAACCCATCGACCTGCACACCGGACAGAAGGTCAGAGTGGCGGCATGTGCCAAAACTAGGAGGGTTTAACCCCCCCTTTCCATCTTTTCACTCTCAGAAATGCAGATTCCAGACCCCCTAATGAGTGTGTGTTCCTCCCAGATACCATCTGTTCCCAGTGCCCACTGTGGAAATAGAAATAAATAAAGAACATGTGAAATCTTTCCAATGAGGCTGATTAATCAAAGTCATGAGGTATTCTCCCTCAGAGGCAGGAGTCTTTTCACAGACCAACAGGTTGGATGAGTTCTTCTAAGAACAGAGAAAAAAAGCATGCCATTTCATCTATTCACGTGCCAGTTGTTGTCGTTCATTGACTGCCATATTGTTTCTTAGATACAGAGACAACCGCGCTGTATGCGGGCCAACAATATTGGATGCAACACTTTTGACAGGGTCACTGCAAAGGGAGGAGATTACTAGGGCACAGCATCCTTTAAATCACTGCAGCTACAAATAGAAGGGCTTATTCGATCAAAGGTTTGGAAGATGAAAGACGCTTCTCTCAGGGGTCGGAAATCTCATGGCGGTGACGTTTCTCTGCCCTCTGTCGTCCGAACCTGGTCAAAGACACGCACCCCTCACGTGTCCAATCAAATCATTAAACATGCCATTTCAATCGATTCCCTGACATGCAAGCAGATATTTCACTGTGACTGTATCTAAGCACAAAAGGGACTCTTTCATCACAGAGGAAGTGGGACCCATAGCTCAAAGCAAACTGTGACTGCTTGTTTCCATGTCCCCCATTTATTTGCCCTCTTGTTTCTGCAGTGATTGAACCAGAAAAAACACAGAGGTCCCTCTCCAGACAGACATTGCTCTCTTGCGCAGCGTTCACCAGTGTTATTCCAATCAAATCTTCCCCTGTCTCAGCACATGAGTGTCACACCAATTCCTAATGAGAAGTGACACTGGAGCGAGCTTCTCTGGTACGCCAATTGGAGAACAGCATTGGGATGTTTTACATTGATTCCCAGTGTGAGGCACGAAGACAGCAACATGGCATTGGGAATCAGGAAGAAGACTCACAAATAATCCCAACCATTTTAACTGAAGCCACCGAACAACTGGCAGATTTTGAGTTGTAGCAAACAATTTGTAACATTTGGTTTTACCGTCTGGATGTGTGGGTTGACAGTTACAGTTAAAACAAATATGTACTGTACTGTCATTCCTTCTTGGGTTACTGTCAAGAAGACAGTTAAACAGTTCTTGCGTGGGTTGCCCTTTACAATCGAGAAAAAGCATATGCCATGTTCTGTGTCGTCTGAACTATCAGTGAGGACTGAATCATTAGCTCAAAGCTTAAGGCGATTTTACAACTGTTTATATATCTAGCCAGCGCCACAACCACCCCCAAGCAAACGCCTACACTCAGTATGTATGTCCATGTGCTTATGTCCATGACCCACTTGTTCTTGTGCCTCTCACTGACCACAGGGCTGTTGTGATTCAGACATAGCTTGACACCTGGCCTGTAGTTTTCCCGTCAGGCTTTTGAGGGACTTGCTGACCCATCCCACCAGAGTGGAAGTCCGCCCTGACGTGTCCCTGAGGGGGTTTTATTACATCAGAATGAGTTTCCTTTGTGATCACGAGAATACATGTCATCATTTCCACCTCCATAGAATGACTGATTGCACTGCTACTATTGAATTGAGGATCAATACAAAACTAGATTTTCAGACCTTTATTTCCTGAACAAAACTATTCCTGCTAGCACTGCATGTCCTTCAAAAAGTTCACATTTCTGCTACTGTGGGCACATAAGTCCATTTGATCAGGCTTGTGGAGAAACTGAGGTGTGAATGATTCCCACAATGTATCTCATAATAAAATACACATAGAGATACAGTACTGACTCAACTCTGTTTGTGGTAGTGTAGCCAGCCTGGGCTACAGCTGGTAAAACATGAATACTCCCACACAGCTCATAAAAAGTGCATATTTTGTCCGGCACCATAGGTAAAAGTGCTGAGGCTTGTGAACAGTGGTACTGACTGCAGTGACTCCTAGCAGGCCTCACATTCTGCACGCTCTGCTGTGGTCCAGAACAGGCCGCCTCAGTAAATAATTCACCCGGTATGAATATCTATCTCCCTTCTGTAAAAAAAAAAAGAAAGATCATCAACAGTACCCTCGCATGAGCCATGCTGCTCTCAGACCCTGCTGGCAGCCGGGTCTTGATGGAGGGGGTCCACACCTCTGACACCGGGGCCTGTCCTCATATACAACACTCACGCTCTATTGATCTCTTGCCCCCAGGTGGGAATTCAAGGTCATCATCACGCCAGCTGTGGAGAGAAGGAAACACCCGACAGTGAAAGTAACGCATGGACATCCTGTAATTAAAATGCTGGTTTGGCATGATTTGTCCCCCCCCCCCCCCCAACACACACACAAACACACACAAACACACACAAATAGCCAATGAACATGATAGTTGGTGTTGGAAAGGGTTATAATAAGAAAGAAGATGTTTCTCTTCCAGATCTGACCTCCCATCCGTGTGTTATGGCTGAACCTGATTAGAGAGCACAGTGTTCAAAGGAAGCTGCTCATTATCAGTCCTATATAGTAATAACTACCTCTCTCTCTCCTCTCCTCTCCTCTCCTCTCCTCTCTCTCTCTCTCTCTCTCTCTCTCTCTCTCTCTCTCTCTCTCTCTCTCTCCTCTCTCTCTCTCTCTTTCTCTTTCTCTTTCTCTCGACTCTCTTTCTCTATGTATAGCTCCCTTCCCCATCTTCCCCCCTCTCTCATTATTTATCTCCCTTTACATTATCTCTCTCTCTCTCTCTCTCTCTCTCTCTCTCTCTCTCTCCCTCCCCCGTCTCTCTCCATCTTTATTGTTCTCTCACTCTCTCACCTTCCCTCCCCTCTCTCTTTCTCTCTACCCACCTCTCCAGCCCTCATTCACACTCTGTCTCTCTCTCTCTCTCTCCGCATCATAACTAATGTGTCTAGTGCGGGAACAGAAGCAGTAAGCCTGTGATAAGGGCAAACAGTGGACCTCTCTTTGCACTCTCGCTCTCTGTTTCCAGTAATGAGATAACTTAGGCCAACTGTTATAGCTTAAAGAGACAAGCCAGTAAAATGGTAAAATAGGAGATAGAGAGAGGTAAAGAGAAAGAAAAACTGAAGATGAGAGTCCTTAATTGCTTGTTTATTACCCTTCACGAGCTTGTTGGTTTCCTGGGGTCATGTTAGATATGGAATCAAAGGACACAGGAAGAAGAGAATCAAAGTAAAACAACCCCTTTAAGGGGTCAAATTCGATCCCTGAATGAATCCTGCAAGGTGGACCGATCCGTCATCTTCTTTTTTTTTGTGCCTAATACTAGTTTAGGAAAATAGACTACTTGGAACAATGAGACCATCCCAAATGCTGGTGGTTCATCTGAAAACAATAACTCATGTATCATTCAACATGAAAAGAGCGGCAACTGCGGAGAACTGAATGCTGAATACTGAGAAATCCAAGGCCCCGTGTGATGTCATTTACAACCACTGTCTTATTTATGAAATGAAAGAGGAGCAGAAGGGTATCTCTGAACACACAGAGGAAAGACAAAATTACATTTGTGTGACATACTTGTTGACTGGAATGAGGAACAGCGGCCACTGAGACAAAGAACGTGGCAAACAATGAAACAGAGAATAAGTCCATGCATCAGCTTGAAACGTGCTTGTCACATTTGAAACATGAAGGTCGTTTACTCTAAAGGGCATTACTGTAATGGGAGATGAAAGTGTTATAAATGTGGCTCTCGGTTTCTTACCTGAATGCATCGAAAATGAGAGATTTATATTCATGTTTTGGACATTTCAGATGAATCTGATCATCAGACACATATGTTTAGAAAAGAGACTATTATATCACAAATACATCATTTCAAGTAAGTACGCTCTGGAATATACAGAATACTTTGAAATTTGTATTTCCACACATCCTCTGTGTGTTACTGTCTGCATGCAATGTTTGCTTGCTTTGTCATTCCATCTGTCAATCCAACAACCCTTCTATCTGTCTTCTGGAAGAAATATAATTTTCTTCCAATATACTACGTTCATCACAATCAGCTATTGTAATATTATTTGTTCATGTGTTTTACCCTGGTAATCATTCACATATTGTTTTCCTACTGTGATCCATACCATGCATATTGTGTGCCAAAGACAGCCTACACAGTACAAAGGAAACCATATGTCAGATTTATGAACTCTGAGCCTGAACAAATGGTTTTAAGTGCCTATTTTAGCAATAAAACCTTGGGGTCTATCCCTAAGATTTTAGAGCCAGGGTTCAGGATCACGCCAACCATTGCAGCCGGCCTTTTTATGCATCCCTGTCCTCCTTAAGGTGAGGATCCTTCCGGAAAATTATTATGATTATTTCTGTCTCCGCCTGCCCAAAGGACACCTGTTGGCTGCATGTTTTTTGTGTTTTGTGTTTTTCACAAAATATTTTGTCCTAGTCTGACCTTTAGGCCTCTGAGAGATTTTGCTAGTATCATGGTGTGTCTGAACTGGTCCATTTTTTTAATGGTGAGATGTGTGTTAAACTCTCTCTCTCCAATCTGCTGTTTGTTAATCCTTCTAAATCCAGAACCTTAACTGATGGTCACAGTGTTCCAGAAGAGATGGAGAGAAGTTTCTTTTGGAGTCTATACATTCATCCATCCATCCATCTACACATCCATTGTGGCAACCAAGGGGTATAGCCAGGAGCGAACGGCACTACTGAAAAACACGGTTGGTTGGTTGAAAATAGCAGTCGTTTATTTAACCAAACTACCAAACAAAACACAAAAATAACTCAGGTTCTTCCTCGGTCGAGGGAACGTTCTGGACTGGTCAGGCGAGTCTCGTCTGCACCTCCCACTTCTTACTGAAACAACACACAGAAGGAGTTGGTTAGCTTACAACCGTATGTACTACCTGTTGGAGTTCAGCTCCTACTCACCTTTTATGGTGTGGCCATCTTCCATTCCACTCATGAGCTGCACCTGTGCAGCTCGTTGTCTCCTGTGGGGCGGCACCCGGATGTACCTGCCCCTGATCACCTGACCCCGGGCTTGCCGGTGCCGCTGTCCAAGGTGCTGATGGGAGTGCCTGCTGTGTCTACTGGGATGCTGTCCATGGTGCTGTGCCCCTGGGTTGCCGCACC
Source organism: Osmerus mordax (assembly GCF_038355195.1). Lineage (NCBI taxonomy): Eukaryota > Metazoa > Chordata > Actinopteri > Osmeriformes > Osmeridae > Osmerus > Osmerus mordax. The sequence goes on from NC_090053.1 coordinate 7,790,278, forward strand.
ATCCATTCTTGCAACCATCCTTGCATCCGTTTAGCCATCTATGCATACATCATCTATTCCTCCATCCATCCATTCATCCATCCCTCCACCCATGTTTCTCTTTAACCCGTACCATTCCCAATGTCTACAGAAGAACAGCCTACACTCTGTCAGCTGACTGGTCTCTGACCTCTTCAGACATCTTGGTCCGTTGACAGGAAATCATGCAAATTGACTTAAGAATTGCATGCTCAAATGGACAGCGAGGAGAGATAGAGAGGATGACATAGTACATCATGTATAACGAGAGAGATGGGGTTGAGGGGGCATATGGTGGTGGGGGGTGGGTCAGGGCTGATCCTTAGGCAGAGAGCTGCAAACTTCTAGAATGGACAGCCCATTATAAGACTGGTAGAGAAACACTGGAGCTGCATTGCGTACACACCAGCACTTTAGACAGTAACAAACTGTATCTGTCGTATCGCTCACAGATATGCAGTCACCTCTGCAAGAGACTAACTATGTAAATTGTTTACAATATAGAAACAACAAGTGCTAGAGCACAAACAGCCAAGTGTTAGAGCACTTCAAACCCTACCATCTGCCCCATTTCCCTAGAAAGTATGTGCTTAATTACGTCTTACAGCAAAGCAACGCCAACACAGCCATTAATTAAATGTGTGTCTTGTGTGGAAGCTGAGCCCATGTTGGTGTAGTATGGTGGGAAGTAGATGGTGTCCTTCCTTGGTAGTAGTTCAGCACAATGGCAGTTCAACAATCTTGAAAATGGAATACATGACTGTTATTGAGCTTTTGCAGACACTGCTGAACACAAGAGATGAGGGTCAATTACATTATAAGAAAACACTCAGGGAACCTGTGGGAATGGCTGTGGACATCACCTCATGAAAAGAAAAATTGATGGCCAGAGAATAGACAAGAAGTATTCCTGGTCTAACATGTGAAAAAAGAATCCCACAGAGACAAAAAAAGATCCTAATGGATTACAAATGCCAAACGCATTTTGATATGCTGCACTATTCAAAAAGCATTTATTTTCTGATTAAATCGTTGTCTCACATGTACTAATATCTTTGCATACATAGGCCAAATTCCCAAATCCATTTGGCCTTTGAGGAGAAAGAAAGATCTTCGCCGGTCGATTTGTTGGGATCAAGTGTTGGTGAAACACCGGAAGAAATGGCACACAAACCTGATCCAAACACCTCCGTCTGGTTGTGCTGTGCTTCTTCCTCCGTTTCCCTCTCATTATCTGAGATCCGCAGGCTGCCATTTGGTGGTATTGATTTGCACCGTCTGGGATGCCCGGACACACACACGCACACGCACACACACACCCACACACACACTCAAACCCTCCCACATTGTAAACCATAAACAGACAGCACACCCACAGGAACACACACTCATAAACACTAAAGCCACAAACACATGTAGAAGCACAAACGGATGCAGTTCACACATGCACAGACAGAAACACACACATGCACAAACAGAAACACGCACATGCACAAACAGAAACACGCACACACACACACAGACAGAAACACACACACAGACAGACTAGCCTTTAGCTCCACTGGGTGGAATGTCTACAGAAATCCCCCCCTGCTGAAGGCTACAAACTGATTATCTGATGGAATCAAGTTGTCTTCACCATCTGTGTGTGTGTGTATGCGCGCACATGTCAACATAAGGTTGTATGTGTGTTTTACAGTTTAAGTGTGTGTGTATGTCGGGGATTTTGTGCATGCATTTGTCCTTCATTACATAAGAAGCTTAGTGAAGGTCACAGTAACTTTGTCCACAATGTTTGTAGTATTTAAGACTAATACATAAGTGAAGGTATTACATATTACATGAAGTAAAATGTTTCAGTGAAGCACAATCCATCCTGGTATAACTTTCACCTGGGATGTCCAATTGGAAAGAGTTTGCAGAACCATGTCAGACCTCATATACCCTCATTCCCTTCATGATTTATGCATCAAAGGTAGGAATATGCAATGTTGCCCTGTACCTCTCAACTGTTTGCAACAACCTTTAAAATGTCAAATTGTATATTATTTGAACATATTCCATCCACATGAATCCCTTGAAAATGCACATATATTTTCCCAATTGTATTACTGGAGTTTACAAAACAATGTTGTGATAAGCAATTTATACACACAACGAATCATACCATTATGATTTCATTCACTTGTGACCTGTTTACTCTAAAAGCAGTATTTCATAGATAATGTCTCTGTTCATCATTATTATTTGAAACACTGAAGAACACAAGAAAAGATTAATAAACAGCCAAATATTTATGTAATTGAAAATGCACTCCCACAGGGTCTAACCTGTAATATTCTTTTGAACAACATGGTGAATTCCTAAATGTCAGGCATCCATTTTGAAATGCCATCGTTATTTTGTACATTGTGGTTGCTGTGCATATGTTTGTCTGTACGTGTGTCTATGTGTGTGTGTGTGTGTGTGTGTGTGTGTGTGTGTGTGTGTTTGTGTGTGTGTGCATCCATGGCCTGTACCTTCTACAGTATGATTCAGCCCTCCTGTCAGACTGTCAGATGGTTAGTGTGTGACTCTGCAGTCCTGTCACACACATCTAGCTGCATTTGCCCCTCCTCATCGGTGGCTGAGGTAAACGAACAGGAATGAATTTTGAAGGTTGAAGTTGTTAACGGACAGCTGCCTGAGATTTAAAACTATACAAACTACCAGATGACTAAGGATATCCAAGTTGCTAACTGTTTTTAATCACAATGTGCCATGTGGAGTGGGAAAGGTATTATGGATGTCTGAATGAATGTAAACTGTGACTCAGCCACTGTACAGTATGTGTATATCCTCTGAGAACTCAGGGATCAAAGCCAAATTGCATGACAGAACACATCACGATAGAGAGTGATCATGGGCACCTCACACTACATATAGTTCCTGGGACAAGCCCTGGCTGTAAAGGACCAATCATCATCCTTATAGTAATAATCAGTAGAAAGGCACTCAGTGTGGCACTAATCCTCTTGTGTAAGTCTGACTCATACATCCTCTCTCAAAGTTAATTGTCTTTCTTTTGATGTGCCCATAAGGGCAAGCGGAAACACTGGCATGGTTAGACCCACTCCATAAACAAGCAAAAAGAGGCTAACCTGTTTGTCTGGGCCAGTCGCACGTGTTTACTGAACTGATTAGCTTGACTGCAAAGGACAGCTCAGAGAGGAGACAGGGCCAGATTAGTAGAGGAACGCTGCTAGGGCTCTGGGCCCTAACAGGCACCCCAGTCTCCCCTCACTCTTTCTCATTCCTCTAAATTTGGAACACGGTAGCTAAAGCTGGTGAGGTGGAAACGGCTAAAAATTGCGTTCCGCGTTGGGCTGTAAACGTTAAATAATCGAAGACCCGGGCTAGCGTTCCATCTCAGAACTCCATCTCTCTGTGTGACATCCTTGATCTTTCGCTGTTCCTGCCTGCGTCTGCAGGATGTGGGGTGTGGTGTTACTGTCACAGTGACACCTGTCACACACTCGTATAAATGATTCAAGGCTAGCGGATCACTCGGTGATGTGGGAGAGCCGCAGAGGCAGGGGGCAGCCAGGAAACACTTCTGTGGAGGAACACGATGTTTTCGATGGCATGGTCCAGGAGACTGAGCGCTGGGCCGTGCATCATGACTAACCCGGTGAGGCCAGACGCACACAGAGACACACAGTGACACATTTAGTCACCACCTAGCACTCTCCCCATACACATGCACAGTTTGTGGCTGAATGAGTTGTGGTGGCAGTGGTGAGTCTACAGACTGTTTATGGTTCACTGCGTGTCTCCTGCGCTGTCTCCATCCGCCCTTCAGGAGCACGGGAACGCATTAACTGAATTTGTGTATGGATTGACTGTGCCTGTTTGACCTCCCGGTGAGTTCATTGGCTAGACAAAACTGAGGAGATTGACTTGCTTGGCAGTTAAATGAGACCTGACCACACTTACCAGTCCTGTCTTATAGAGGGGCTTCCAAACTCTAGTCCAGCCTCAAAAAACAATATTTGTTGCTACATATCATCTGTGACAGATGGAGATGGTCTGTGTCGGACCTAGAGGATAGAAGATGAAGAGTGGAACCAGTGAAGATTTCTCCATTTCCCTTGTCCCCAAGCAGGCCTCGGCCCTGAGGTAGAGCAGATGTTCCAGACCCTAGGAAACACTGGTACCTGGTTCATGCTTGATTTTCAGCTGCTTACAGCCTGTTCTGAAACAGAGAACATATCTGTTCTGTGTTGTGACTAGGTTCAGTATATGGAAGTTCTTGTAGTGAACCAATCCAGTTGAAGAAACCATGAGACAACAATGGATTCAAAATACAGAAGCTTACTGTAACTATCAGCAGTTCATTTATACACGCTTTCCTCGACTCTTGGGATGGAAACAAGATATTTTTATTGTGTGGGTATGTGCCCCATGGCCTACAATATTTGACCTTTCCATTAAAAAAACTGAAAGCATAAGATGGGGAACACAACCTTACGGGCTTCCAGCACTAATTAAGGGGTGTGTGTGTGTGTGCATGTGTGTGAGAGAGATGAATAGAGAGAGATACAGAGAGAGAATGACGACAGCAATTGAGCTAGCATATGCAAAAAGGAGAAGAGAGAGACTGAGTGGGAGTATTCATATTCATTTGGTCATGGCCATGTCTGTGCGCCTGGCTTTAATGGGACAGTTGGTAAAGTTAGGAGATGAATACTGGCTTGCCGTGGGGACTAGATAGATGGTTTTAAAGTCTGCATTACAGTTGGTGAAGTGAACACCTCAGGGAAAGTGGATACTCTTCTGCATGTTACCCTTGAGCCCGAAGTGAGTCTGGGAAGGATTAAGGCAAACAGGGATAGGCTTAAAATACTGGCAGCAAGTTTGGAGAAAGGCTTATGACTAGTGGCCACGGGTTTTCACCCTGCACTACCCATGAAGGCAATGTCTAAGCTCTCCCAGTTAGATGCAGTGGGATCGTGTGGCAGAACCTGGCCTCTGGTGTCCGATTTTTGCGTGTCACTGACCGTGAAACATGGGATTAAAGAGAGCAGACAGACTGTCCCTCTCAGATTTCCAGACATCTTCTACCGTGAGCGTGTTTTTGTGAACTGTATGTGTGATGTGTGCATTCAAGTCTACAAACAGCAGAAGACTTGGTTAAATCATTTTTAACAAGATACACAACAACTGCCGGAGTTGCAGTCCACACAGACCCCTGCTGAATATGTAGATGTTAAAATAGGCCTTTTTCTTTTCTTTTTTTGGGGCTTGCCACTTTTCACTCTCAACAAGGTTGTGTTTACCCGACCCACACTCCCTCTCCTAAACAGAAATGCAAGGTTTTAATATTGATTTTTTATTTATACGCAGAGCAGGCAAAGATCAAGTGTCTTTTTTGCTAGCAGCTCTTTTTCTGGCGGTGTAGCGAAGTAGCTCTTAAGCTGAGGCTAACAGAGAAATGCCTGAGAGCTATCTTTACTTCTCACACTGGGCACAAGAAAACCTGTCTGTTTGTCCCAGGGGGAAATGTCTGCTCCAGATAGACCATGTGTCGTGTACAAATATACATTACAGAGGGAAAAATCAACGCATGCTTACAGTAATATCTTAGGAATGTGAATTATTTGCATTTTGTCACCTTGTTTGGCTAAAGGCATGGACATTTAATTATTTGGTGATGATATGTGGGCCTGAACATTGAATGGTTAGGATTTGGGTAAGGTTGAAGCTAAGAGTTGAGGTTAAAGAAAAGTATAAATAAACCTGAAGTGAAAAGTTGAAAAAGGATGTCTTGCTAGACTGTCTTGTGTGAGCCCATTTACATTTAGTCATTTAGCAGACACTCTTATCCAGAGCGATTTACCCATTATGGTTTCCTTGGGAGGCAAAACAACAAAGGTGAGTCTCTCAGGCTCGTAGAAAAAACACTTTATGCAACAGTCTTTACCGTATATTGTTGGGCTGGGCACAAGAAAACCTGTCTGTTCGTCCCAGGGGGAAATGTCTGCTCCAGATAGACCATGTGTCGTGTACAAATATACAGTACAGAGGGAAAAATCAACGCATGCTTACAGTAATATCTTAGGAATGTGAATTATTTGCATTTTGTCACCTTGTTTGGCTAAAGGCATGGACATTTAATTATTTGGTGTTGATATGTGGGCCTGAACATTGAATGGTTAGGATTTGGGTAAGGGTGAAGCTAAGAGTTGAGGTTAAAGAAAAGTATAAATAAACCTGGAGTGAAAAGTTGAAAAAATATGTCTTGCTAGACTGTCTTGTATGAGCCCATTTACATTTTACATTTAGTCATTTAGCAGACGCTCTTATCCAGAGCGATTTACCCATTATGGTTTCCTTGGGAGGCAAAACAACAAAGGTGAGTCTCTCAGGCTCGTAGAAAAAACACTTTATGCAACAGTCTTTACCGTATAGTGTTTATTCTGAACATAGTATAGCATAGAACCTAACAGTATATATCTTCACCCATCACGAGGCCACTAGCTGTGTGTAATGGTAGTATTTCGTCATATGGGCATGTTTAATTTGTCACTGTGATCTGACATTTCCACCATGTGATCAGAGGGGTGTGAGGAACTCTATCAATGAGAATATCACTCACTTCCAATCATAGGCTCACATCAGCGTCAACATTCTCTTCCTCACTCCAGCCTCTGAAAAAAATCATCTTTCCCCCTGTAGAAAGACAGGGTCAAGGGCAGGCGGACTTACCCGGGATGATTTCTGCAGCGGGGACTAAGGTCAGGCAGGTGCACTGATGACACATCCTGTCATTCATTCAACAACACACACGGTTAGGGTTCGCAGAGCACATCGTAAGGCCAGGCAGACACTGTCATGACGTCTGTCTGTCTGCTTTAGTTTTAATACTCAAAACTTTAGTCTTTATTATGACAACGTTGTACTGCCCTCTGAAACCATACATTTTCAATTGCAACTTGAGATGGTCAATTGTAAAGGCAGAAAAGAGAGAGAGAGAGAGAGAGAGAGAGAGAGAGAGAGAGAGAGAGAGAGAGAGAGAGAGAGAGAGAGAGAGAGAGAGAGAGAGAGAGAGAGATTATTAAATGGCTGCACTTTGGGCTTTTACCTACTTTCTTCCTGGTTCCAACTGTATACTCTAAATCACTTTTGTTGTAAAAAAATATTATAAAACCTGTCTGTCACATGTCTCTCACCTCATAGATTATCAGTGCCTAGATCCAGTGTATCATTCATCATTACTTTGCAATGATTCAACATCTCAAATTTTACAAGTACTGTTAATTGAAATTGCATAATTCCCCCGTTAACATATAATTGCCATGGCAAGGTTACAGTAGCAAGTTTTGAATGACTTTCCTGGTCATTCAGTATGTTTTATGGTTATATCATGTCACATCTGGCATGTACATTTGTCACCTCATGGTTAATCTCTCTGAACAATTGTTAGCTTGTCCATAAACTATTACTCCAGGCAAATCTAGTTAGGAAAGTCATTATGCGTCCGTCATTAACTTCTTATCGTTATCATCCGTTAGCCTGAGATTTAAACGACCTTCCCAGGTGAAAGATGAAGACAGTAATCACGTGTAAGATGAGTCTCTTTGCAGCTTTTCAGGGATTTTCAACCTTGTGTTTGCTTTACCTCTAAAATACAGTACCTCTGTCTCTGGTGATGGTCTAGCCCTAGTCCCCCTAGTTCCACCTAGCCCTAGTTAGGCGGGAGTCAGTTGGCTGAGCGGTGAGTCGGGCTAGTAATCCGAAGGTTGCCAGTTCGATTCCCGGTCATGCCAACTGACGTTGTGTCCTTGGGCAAGGCACTTCACCCTGCTTGCCTCGGGGGGAATGTCCCTGTACTTACTGTAAGTCGCTCTGGATAAGAGCGTCTGCTAAATGACTAAATGTAAATGTAAATGTAGTTACCAGCACAAGGGCTGTGCTGGTAATGGTTAGCGGTCATAGCTTACCCTGCCTTCATTCTCATCTTCACCTGCCCTATATAAAGTATCATGGAGATTTCCCTTCTGCAGATGTGTGCTACATTTATAGTTAACCAATCTCAGATGTTCTGAATATTTTATGATGTGTATAAATGTGTATAAAATGGAGGTGTATTGTACCCTTTCCTAACAACACACACAAACAGACACACACACACTGTCTGGGTGAAAGTTGTAAAACATCGGCCTAAAGTGTTCTTGGAAATAAGGCGATGTTCTTTACTGTACTTCCATCACATTGACGTCATTTAAAGTATGTTCCCACTCTTCTGATGAATAATCTAAGTGCTAGTATGAACACTACTCAACAAACAACATTGCCACAGTAGCTTTATTTGACATCATCATTAGCCAAGTGGAAAGTTTGTCCTTTCAAACTATGTTTCAAAATTAATTTCAAAGTGTGAAGATACAGATGTTATTTTACTGCATACTTTTCTTAAAGCTGGAGTCACATTTGGTTCAGGTCCATACTACAGCATTTTCCCCAGCCTATATTGTAAACTAAACAGTATTTCTTCAATGGCAGGTGATGATTGAGGGCTGTCTTCTCCACTGACACTGTCTGAACACACAAGACACATGGAGGATTAGAAGCTGGATCAGCCGCCTCTTCCAGATGCTACAAATCTGCTCTGCTGCTCACATCTGAATAGGTACAGTATGCTACCGTATTGTCGGGAGCACTGCTTTATCTACCATAAACTGAAACACAGTCAAGTAAGCAAAACAGGCTGGAGGAGGTTGCGTCACACTAAGTCGGCTATAATAGCAGATTACAAGGTTTACAGTATGTCATGGTTAAAGCGTTCACGTTTGATTGTCAGCAAAGCTTCACCTCAGCAGGCTTCACGTGTTAAGCTGATGTATGTAGCCTCACTTCCATAGCTGTTTACTGTAATAAGCCTGGGGTGTATTCATCTGGGTTGTTAATCCAGGATCCAAGGGTGTAGGTTTGGTTTGAACATTGCCAGGGTCTATCAATTGCATCTGTCAATTGCAAAGATGTATATCACCTTGTATGCTTACCTGCCCCTGCTCTGATGATGACATTGGAAGGGAAGATTTGATGGTCTCTTGACATTGGTAGGGACATGTCCCTACTGTCCGCTTCGTAGTGCTGGACGAAAATGCGGACTATAGAAAGTAGCAGGAAGAAATGTGGGCCTCCAAGTGGAAAATGAATAGAAAAGTATTGTTTGGAAATTGGAGAAAAAAAGTTATGTTACTTCAATGAAACTGACAAGGAAATGCATGCTAAATAACAGAACATGCAAGCAAAGCAAAAAATAATCCTTAAGAAACATACATAACTTTGATTTGTGTAACAAAGTGCAAAAATGCATACTATACAGTAGTTGCCTTAATGTCATCTAGTTGCTAATAGCCAACCCTGGGGATGTTATATACCGTTTTCCATGCCTGGGAATTCCTTGGAAGGTTATTATTTATTCTCACAGTTCAAGGAAGAAATAAACTGCAAATGCTTATAAGCAGTAAAACAAAAACAAAAAAAATGCTTAATCTGCATGCTATATTCATAATTGTGAACTGGGGTATTTTTCTTCAATGTCCTTGATTGTTTTGGCAAAAATATGTGAGGCCAGTTTTCTATGACAATTAAATGAAGTGCTCTAATATCAGTCAGGAGTGTTGCTGGAGGCTCCTGATTTGTAGTCTAATTCTCAAGTCTTTTGTTTACCTGTGGAACAGCTGGTCTTGTTTGACACACAACATTTGAGCACATTTCAGAGGGAATTGTATTCTGGGAGCAGGATGTGTCATTCTGTGTCTTTGAACAAAGGGAATCACAGCCAACAGGAAGTAGGTGCAATGGTGCCCCTGAGCTAAACATAAAACTGTGTAAGTAACATGTTGCTTAGTTGGACCCTAACCCTATCTCAAGACTTCTGGATCTCAGGGAGATCAATATACTGGGGTAGCAGTCATACTTTGTGTGTAAAGGCTATCAAATACACACAGACCACTTAATATTGAATCCGTAAAAATAGGCTCTTTGTGTTCCTTTAAAGCGCAAACCAATTACACCCCATCTCTCTGGGTCCTTTACTTCAAAGAGGATGTGTTAGTCACTGTACCCTGAACATTTTGTGTTCAGACAAGATGCAAAGTGTCATGTTTTGATTTATTTTTTAGCCGTTAACTGCTATGATTTCTAGTGAAGCAAGCCTTATTGCTAATTAAAATACAACTTATAATGTATGCTACAGTAGGGTAGAGCCCTCTGTGCATATGTGCACTTTTTCCTCATTGGAACTATGCCTCAATACACATGTCAGATTGCTTCTGTCAAAAGGTGTGCCGAGCCATCAAAATATAGAACTATCCTTAGTCCTTAAGTGTTCCCTAGAAGAGTTGAAACTACCTCTCAAGTCAATGCAGGACTTTCAACCAGAGTAGCATGATAATGTGCTTAAAGTGCAATCTGATAATACAGGCATAGTATATTGACATTAAAGCTGAAAAACGATATCCTTTTCATGTCACGTTCTCAGCCCCCCACAACAGCAGACACTTATTCATTTTATTTTCATAAAATGGTCCATAGTGTATATAAATTTCTGCTTTTAGCTAAATTATTCTCGTGTGATATACACTATATCAAGCATGTAATCTTACTCCAGTTTACCAGACTTCAATAACAGCCTCCTACTATTTCATGGATCTCAGGTACACTACCCAATCTTACGTAGTATCGGCTAAATAGGACGATCCTGTGATTGCATGTCATTTTGTTGACAACATCTGTCCTCATATATGTTACTAATGACAGCACGTCAGCCTGAACCGAAGCTGATAGATGGTGACGATCAATAGGACGATAGTCATTTCAGTGTTCATCTTTCTGCCCCGAGTACCGTCCTCCTCTTCTCCTTACCTCTCAGAGCTGCAGCCAAAATCCAATAACCCGACCAGTCATCTACTCCCCTTCACCTATCATATTGTGAAATTGAAGCAAGGCGGAGGACGTTATTAAGGTGGGTCCTGCTTTGAATTATTCAAATTTGTGGAGATGAAGGGGAGAAGCTGGAGACATCAAGATGATGGCGGCTGGGAGTTTGAAATCGGAGCGTGCTCTTCGATCGCAAGCCCTTTGGGCTGAAAGAATCCTTGGATAACAAGTACAGTGAGAGATTAGTGTGGATCAAAGTGGAGATTAAACAGGATGGAAAACACATTGATGCACCTCATTAGCAAGTCCGTGAAATTTGCTGAATTGCTCTTAATCTCGAAGAGGACGCAGAGGTGTTTGTGGAATATTGCTTGTGGAGTTTTGCCTGCTATAGTACTGCGACATGTGTTCTGTGTCAGATAACTGACAGGGCACACTACATACAACGTGCATTGCAGGGATTTTTTCACGCAACTCAAGGAGGAGGTGAAAAGAGGACTCATTCCATGCTGAAGCAAGTACCAAGGGCAGATAACTGTCATTACAAACTGCAATACGGTAAAACGCAAACACTAAAGTAAAACGAGGCGAAAACGAAAGAAGAAATGGCCGAGAGATGTATGTCTGTGTTATCAGCTGTAACCTTCGCTGACACTGTGCTCGCTGGATTGGAAAACAACGGAGTGACGAGTGGCACTCTCTCAGCAACACACTCTGGCACCTCTCAGAGCTCGGCCCCTCATCCAGCTGTGTCATTTCTCTGTCCCTAAGCTCCTCAAGGACAACAAAAGCGATGCTCCAGACCCTCACGAAACGCCGTGGATATCCATCTATATTCAACATCAGCAATACCGGGATCGCTCAGGGATTGTCTTCTAGATAGATATTTGTGGCATGGGACTTTCAAAAGTACATAAAGCCAATCCAGGCTGTCCACAAGGCCACATTGCTGTCCGGTGTCTTAAATCACCATGCAGCTCAATGTGCACAATGGTCAACTGTGCCAGGCCTACAACCTGTATTTAGCCACAGACCAGGCTAACAAATACAAAGTCAAACGCACTCTATTGTCAAGATAAAAGATTTTGTCAACATTTTCATCACTATGGTGGCACAGCATCTCCAAAAGACTGTACAGTACTCATCTCCCTAATCTCCCTCCATGTTAACTCTGTTTCATGCTTCAAATCTGTCATTGTCCCTGTCTCCACCACTAAGTGATGATTGTGACACGGAAACCATCAGCAGCGCTATGTGCACGGAATATTCCTTTTGAACGCTGGATAAATCCTACATGGCATACGGAACATGATTATTACATTATCTAATTGCATCCCAACACATGTATTATTCATGGCCTGACAAAGTAGATGCTCTCTGAGGGAGGAAGAGAGGTATGTTCTTATTAAAGCTCTCCATCTGTCATTTTACAATGTTCACCGTCTCCTGTCAAAATACTATGTTTTTCTCTGAAGTCTAAGTGGACTGTTTAGAATAGGCAGCCTGGTCTCTGTCCGAAGGCATCATATATTTCTGCTTGGAAAGAAGTCCAAGCTCACTGTTCCAACGCAAGCGGTATGGCTTCATTATTTTGATGAATAAGGTCGCGATAGATTTAGATAACCTGCTTTCAGATTTTTACAAATCTGCCCCAAAATAATTTGGGCGGTTTCGGAGAAATCCTGCGAGGAGCCTCTAACCTTAACCTTCTGTGTCAGAGTTCTATGCAAAGACCCCTAAGGAGCAGCAAAATAGGACAAGAATGGATGAGATCACAGTAGATTACAGCTACTGTAGATTACAGTATGGAGTCAGGTGGCTGAGCGGTGATGGAATCGGGCTAGTAATCCGAAGGTTGCCAGTTCGATTCCCGGTCTTGCCAACTGACGTTGTGTCCTTGGGCAAGGCACTTCACCCTACTTGCCTCGGGGAATGTCCCTGTACTTACTGTAAGTCGCTCTGGATAAGAGCGTCTGCTAAATGACTAAATGTAATGTAATGTATGGTGAAAATACATGTTTTCAGCCCATGCTTGTGTGGCAACTACAGTTAAATCACTTAAGTGTCAACGATATTCTCAAGTTTATGGATGATGGCATTGTCCATACTGTTCCTGTCTACCCAAGGATGAACTTTCAGCAGTCAGTTAAATGAAGGTCAAAATGTAGTCTTGTTTGCCACTTCAACTATTATCGACCCCATGAGTACTCTATGAATCTTTACCTCTACAGTATGAGCAAGGACATGCGACAGAATAATATAAACACTCCTTTCACTGTTCAACTATGGACAAGATATTGGTATAGTATTGGTATGTTGTGTGATAAGAGAGAACATTTAATATAAATAAATAAATAATGTGACTTTCCATCAGAATCTTACAGACAGGCAGTTGTAATGGTTTACGCTGCTGTTTCAACCAACAACTCTTCATTTATCCCAGAGGAGAGACAAATCAACACCAAAATGGGAAAAGTTATGGTGGCTGGTGATGGCTCCCACAGAGCAAATAATATCTTACGTAAGTAAAGTGAAGTGGTCACCACAGATTCACAGGAGGATAGTAAAATAAAAGGCAAGGCTGTCATAACATGGCTGCCATTATTAAGGAGTGCTCAATGAAAGTGATATAAAAAGTACATAGATCCACATGACTTTACTGCAGGGCGATGGAAGACAAATGACTGGAAAAGGTTATGTCCCATTGTACTACTTAATGTGTGTGTGTGTTACAGAGAGAGAGAGAGAGAGAGAGAGAGAGAGAGAGAGAGAGAGAGAGAGAGAGAGAGAGAGAGAGAGAGAGAGAGAGAGAGAGAGAGAGAGAGTTGGTGCATGGGGGTTAGAGATCAGAGTCAGTATGTTTGTGCTAAAGTAAGATGGTTCAGCCAAATGCATGCTAGAGGCTGTGGCTCTGAACCTCAGACTAATGCATGGGACCCAGATCACCAGCCAGGTCGACACTTATGAAGACTGATGAATGTGGCTCCTTCAGGTGTCACAGCGACAGTGTGATGGACAGGTCCCTGAAACGGCATTACCACATTTCCCTAAATCTGCTGTGTCATCTCATAACATGGAGGCACTGATACTACTGGCATTCCTTTCCCAAGACCAGGCTGAGTGAATCTACTTGATAGTTTACATCTTTTATATACAGTAGTTCACATTGTTTTGACTTGAATGATCCTCCCTGAGACCATATAAGATATGTTTTATAATGGACATAAGGCTAGGAGATGGATACCTTTCTAATGTGTTATATCTCATGATAGAAACATCGTAATACCCACCCTTTCATACAAACCTGTCCAGTGTCAACCATCCTGGGGTAGAAGTACTATGGATCCATTTTAGATCTGATAAAGCACCTTTTTTTGTTTTAAATACTCCTTAAATGTTGTCTTGACACAGCAAACTGGTGTAGAATTAAAGATGGTTGCATAGGCTTGAAGGAGCCATTCAGTCAATTTCGACTCGATTCCTTCACCGGTAAGAACGTTGCATGGCGATGGTTGTCAGAAAGTGATGAGAAAGCACAGGGTATTCTCGGCTGCGTTGAAGCAGCCAGTGGCTGCTGGTGGTGTCACACAGGGGTAGGGCAGTCGGTAGGTGGCAGTCATGTCCCATCTGCTTTAGTGCTGAACTTGAGAAACTCTTCCATCTCTCTCTTTCTCTCTCTATCTCTTTTTGCCTCTTTCTCTCTGCCTCCTTGTCTACGTTTCTTTTCTTACCCTATCTCCCTTGCTCAATCGTTTTATAGTTGTACATGCTCAGGTAGCCTACTTTTTGCGCGCGCACACGCATAGTAATACCACGTGAGACCAATCCGCGCTAAAACCACCGCAACATTTGATTCAACTGCATCGATCATAAGAGACCTGTTACGGAATAGTACACTAGATACCAAACATGGCAGTAAACATGAAGAAAATGAGTAGACAAAACTATGTTTTCCTTTAACACGAATTCCTCAGACAGCAGCGTCATTCCACCCGCACTGACAGGCGGATTACAAATTATCATGTTCAGAGGACGGAAGGGGTGGGAGGTACGTTTGAGGCCATCAGTATACCGAAACAGAGAACCTACAGGCAGCTCATACACTCTCCAAGCGCTCTATGCTTGCGCGTGGTGCTCTGTGATTTATTTTGGTGCGTAAAAGCTGAGCGTGTTTCGTCGGAAGTCTTGGTGTGCTTTAAAATGGGTGATTTGTGATCCAAAAACGCGCTTTATAACTTGACTTTGCGAGGCACACAAGGAAGATCAACACCTGGTGGATTGTGTTATGCCCACCATGCGTGATCTCTGTGGATTTCTGGGATGAGTGCCGTATCTGATTTGGAAGAACCAGAGCGCAGAGAGGAGGCGATGATTGCTGTGTAAGGGAACACTGACAGGTACTGTGGACTGCCTTCGGTGAACGGACTGACATTAAGACACGAAATTTCGGCTACTGTAGTCTACGGATGGAATAGGGGATTTTATTTAACCCGATGGATGAGATGTAATAGATTTCTGTCGTTCAAGATGGTTATAGAAAACCTGCTGGATTTTCCAACTGGCGTGTCGTTTCTCTTGCATCAAACACGGTCCTTATGAAAATATATGGAAACAAATATGAGGAGACATATCTAAAACCAACGACCTTTTTATTCGTTATTATACCTATTCGCCTTGCGAGTTTATACACAAACTCCGGGACCTCGTCCAACACCATAAACCGTGAAGAAAAGAGAAATAAGCATTTTGAGATCCGCACTGGGTTGTGAGGTGAAATCTAATCAGATTCAAGAAGCCTGGAATATCGGGCAGTTTAAAGAAAAGTTATACCTGAATGCGTGACTATTAAAACGACCAGCATCGATATTTCGATTTCAAGGAATTTTGCATACCATAGATTTTGAGATATTTCTGGATGTTATCTACGTGGATATCCTACATGGCTTGCAAGGCGCTGCAAACTGTAGGGTTCCAGGACTGAGGAGATTCGCTTGCGTTTTTCCTTCCAAATAGTTCTGGCCAGAAATGTGCTTTCTCATCCTTAACGATTTGTCGATATTGATTAATCATCGATACAAGACGTGCATTGGACAACATCTTGGGTAGCCTAGAGATTTTCCTCACTAACTGCACAGTGGGGTGTCACTGCATCGCAAGATTAGTTTTAACTGTGGCACTTGTGGGTGCCTCGGCGTCACGTTGAAAAAATACATTGGAATCGAGAGATGGATAAATTGGCATTGCAATCAATGTCCCAGTGCTGACGTTCATGATAGATGATGATGGATTAAATGTTGTTTCGTCTTTAATATTGGACCATCTGAAGATGTGCTTGTCGAGAAAGTAAAACAACGGATTCTGCCTAATTGCCTGAGATTTGCGGATGTATTATCTATGCAATTTGTTGGGGTGGGAGCTAAGGAAGAAACCGAGGCTGTTGAATTCCGATCTCATTAAAAGATTCACATCTTCGGGGACAAGTAAGTAGGCCTATGCTATATTTGTTTATGTATTCATATTGCTGTAGATTACTTCATAACACCGCCTGCCACTTCGATTCTGTAGCCTAATATAATGCAGCCTAATGTAAGGGTATCTGCATCCACAGTGGTGTTTGGTGGTTTTCATCCTCCATGCCGCTTTTCACACTGACCATTACAACTACAAAAGCGGTATGGACGGGCAGAATTGTTGCTTTAACTTTACCATTCTCCAGAATCTCGACATTTCTACATAATATCATATTTCATTGTAGGCTATGCTTCACGTGTGGCGTGTGTCATTTGGGAGTGTGCGCGCGCGTGTATGTCAAGTTAGATCAAACGGATATTACTATTCATCCCCCGACCATGGTAAAAAAAAAGGTTTAGACCTCGACACCCTGTTTTCCTAAATGTTGTTTAGTATTTTACTCTCACTCTCATTATATCACTCGTCTTAATCTGATTATGAAATATAGCGAGATTGGTTCCGTCGTGTCACTGAGACAGTCTGTTGAATGCTGAATTTGATAGTATAGCATATGGTTTTCAAACAAACTCAACTATAACCAATCATAGACGGGCATGAATCCTTACACATCAACCTACGCAATAATGAACAGACGAATAGTCTGCAGTGGCATTTTTCCAAATATTTTTGCAAGGACACCTTAGAGGGCTGCAGCATTACAGTATCCCACCATGATATTCTTCAGGCCGGTATTTAGGCTATATCTGACATTATTACGAATACAAAACGGACGCATCTTCAATGCGTAGAAGCGAAGCTGTGTCGCTTTGGCCCCACACTCCGTTTTGGCTGAGAGGGAGCTGTCTGTTGTACGCGGTGCTGAAATGAAAAGCTCTCGCGCGCCTCCAGGTCGCTATTCAGTCTTCTGGCAAGAAACTCAGGAACTCAACCGGGTGACGCACAAGAGTGGTTACTGTTCCGTCCATGGCACGAGTAACTTAACCAGTGGTGTTTTGGATAAGCTCCCGTGATGAATCAGCGAAAATGTTTTTCCAGGCGCTGGCCCATTGAGCTATATGACGCATGAATTTACTGTGCCTCCTTGGCGTTGACTTGCTAGAATTGGATTGGTTTTGAAAAACAGAGCGACAGTAAGTACAGGGACATTCTCCCCGAGGGAAGTAGGGTGAAGTGCCTTGCCCAAGGACACAATGTCATTTGGCACGGCTGGGAATCAAACTGGCAACCTTCAGATTACTAGCCCGACTCCCTCACCACTCAGCCATCTGACTCTGACATCTGACTTATCTTCAGGGAAAACAATATTAAATGGACATACACAGTTATGAGACCATCAGTACTATTTGTGTTGTTTGATCCCATGCGGCACAGCATCTTCCTATTGCAGATAAAGCAATCACACTATTCCTTCACAGATAAGAAAAGGACATGACAGATGTCATAACACCCATTATTGTACCATGATAATGACACTGAGAATGTTCCTCATTAAAAAAATAAGTTATCATCTGATTGCTTTGATGTAGAGACAGACTACTTTTTGATTTATCATAGCTGTACTATTATGTAAATCAGCCATCTCTCTCTGGAACACTCAAAATGTACCAACTGGGCTTAAATACATCAGAGAGGGTTCCAATATCGGCAGTGACACTGTGTGTGACTCTCCGTGTAGATGTATTTCATATGATCACAATGTCAAACTAATTCATCTTGAACAGTAATGCATTTACTATTATAAAAGTAATAAAAACAATAATAATGTTGCTAGCAGGTCTGGCAGATGGCAATGGGTGTCATTCCTCAGACGCAGTGTTAATCGTATCTCTCCATCACCTGAAATATTGAATGCCCTGGTCCTTCAGGTGAGGAACGGAGGGAACATTTGTCACCCAGTGTGAGACAGCACATCCAAATGATGGAGTGACATTGCCTTGGGGAGACAAATTAGACTGCTCATTTTATGTTCTTCCCCTGTCAAGGAGTTTAGCATGATAAATCTGGCCTACGCTTCCGAAAGATGACATTTGTTTGTTGGCAAATGATGCAGAATGATTCATGCCAACAAAGAGCCTATCCTTTCTCTGTGCTTAGCACTTCTCAAACTTGCCCCCCGGTCCCTCAGAGAACTCCACCATGTTGGATATGTAGGCCCTTCAAGGCACTTGCACAGTGATGGGTGGTCTGGGTTGTACATACACTATATCAATCAATGCAGACCATGTTAGACAGAGAGGGGGAACAAAGACACCACATCCTCCAGGTGGTGGATATCCTCAGGACGTCTGCACCTTCACCTGTTTGCTTGTTTATTCCATTATGGTGGCGTGACAACAGAGGGGTCCCCAGTGTGTTTCCAGCCTCCTCAACAGAGTGAGCCTGCCTCAGAGCAGGTGCAGCTAAGGGACGGGTGTTTCCTTCCTGCCGCAGCTTGCTGCTAGCACAAATACATACTTCATTGGATCATTTTGAAATCACGCAGACATCTGCTTTGCATCCAATTTCTTCCACGTTCTTGGTCCGAGTTATTGTTTGAGAGTCATGCCAATTCGCTGTATCAGAGAATTAATGTAGTTGTCGGACAGAAATGGCATAGCTGTGGTGTGTCGGCCTGTGGAAAGCATCACAGCATATGCCTGCGTCCCGTATCCACACCCTGCTTAGCTCTCCTCAGATCATGACTCAGTTCACATCGGGGCCAACACTTTGTGTCCTATAATACATTTTATTTTTCCTAAATCGGATTAATCGTCTTAAATCCAGGCTTAGGACACCATTACCATTCATTCCATTAACCACTGGTGACTTGTATCAATAATGGAAACACACTTCCGTCTCTCGTCTTCTTGAAGGTGGTAGGTACTTCTCTTTTCTGGGGATTTGATTCAGAGTGAAAGGGGAACCAAAGTATCTAGTGTTATCTAAAATCTGTACAGTCTGTAATTTTGTTCAGGCAATGGGCCTACTCAAAGCTAGGCAGGGGGTCCTAAACTAATGGACCACAAGACAGGGACTCATCCTGGATGTTTTTTTGGGGGGGTATGGGCCTAGAGGCTGAAATCCTATTGGAAATAATTACAAAAAATGTTTGTCTCTGCTTTGATGTCTCAACTTAAGCCTTGTTGTATTTCACCATGATTGCTGTAACCCATATACAGTAAGAAAACCATGTCCTGGGACTTAGTTTTCTTCAGGGATAGACTTCAAACAAAGATGTGCTGAACACATTTACTGTATGTGAATATTTGGAGCTTATTTTCTATTGTTTTTTGTGTGTGTGTTTTTGTGTGTTTTATTTTTTGCGTCTCTGAGGTTTCCAGAGATTTCACTCGTCTCGTTTCCTGATAAATTGACCTACAACAAGTTGTAGAAAAGAGCATACATTACGTTTTATATCTCAGCTGTACCTTATCAACGTCAACATGTAGGATAGGTTCAGGTTGATGCTCATCCGGCAGTTCTGTGTCGAAGCTCTAGCATGATGCATCATCTTACTTTGAGTCACTGCTCAACAATTGACATTTGAATGATGCTCTTTGTTTTTGCCCTGAAGGAAACTCATAGTCAGAATTTAACCAGGTGGAGCGTGACATTAGAACACAACAGTAATGAGTGCAGCCAAGCCTCTTGAACCCTCATCGCCCCCCCCCCCCCCCCCCCCCCCCCCCCTATTAGTTTACCGGTTGGTGAAAATTTGAATCATGCTTCAGATCACATATCAATTGCAAGACTTTATGAAAGAAATAGTGAAGCAGGTAATTTTACGTGTCCTTTTGGGAAAATTAGTATTTCATAAGACCCACGTGCTGTGAGGCACAGACAATCTTGGAACAGAAACTCTTTTACAATATCTTATATGCATGTTAAAATCCAATGAGTAAAAAACGACAACAAATAAAGTGAGTCTAAGATTATTGGCTTTGACGATATGAC
Source organism: Osmerus mordax (assembly GCF_038355195.1). Taxonomy (NCBI): domain Eukaryota; kingdom Metazoa; phylum Chordata; class Actinopteri; order Osmeriformes; family Osmeridae; genus Osmerus; species Osmerus mordax. Next base: position 7,810,630 of record NC_090053.1, read on the forward strand.
CACAGTAGTTACATGTTTTTTACACTCGTGTTTGGATGTACCAGAGCAGAGCTGACATTGATATAGATTCCTCGTAAGGATCAGTGTGATTATCTGAATCATGTAGCGACCAGGGAAGTCAGCCTCCTTAAAAAACTAGCGCTGACATGGTGTTCTGGATTGTACAGTAATCTAGACTAAGATGACAGTAACATTCCAGGATCTGGCAGGAAGACATACACTATCAGCACACAAACACAATGACATACGCACACACACACACACACAAGCACAGCGTCTGCAGTGGCCTCAATCATTCTTCATCCACTCCAACGTGTCTGTCTAAATGTGGCACCCAGAGAGAGAGAGAGAGAGAGAGAGAGAGAGAGACCGCCGTTCTTGGGTACGGTAGGAGCACATTCCTCCAGTGGATGGATTAATCAATCGCCACTGCAGCTCACCCCATCAATCTCAGAGAAGAATCGGAGGGACATCATAAAAGCGCCATTCCCGTCGCACCGGAGGCCAGTGCGTGTTCTTCCTGCACCCACCCCTCTCCCCCCTTCACTGCCAACATTACTATGAGAACACAAGGAAAGGAAGTGGGTGTCTTACACGAGGTATGGAGAAGTGTTTGCTGCCGGCTTACTGTGGAGCATAATGGTGCTTAAATGGTTTGATAGTTAAACAATAAGGTCCTGCCTGGTCTTTTTGTTCTCCTCAGACTCTGAGAAACAAGGGTGGACTTCCCCTTTATTCTGCTTCCTCTCCCTAACCTCGAATCCCTTCTTTCCCCGCCATGTTCACTCACCATATTTCAGCTTAAAAGCAGTGACCTGGATTCTGACTGCAACATTAGTCACCACTGCCCCTACGTCACCCACCTTGCCAGTCTTGACGAGAAGAAAGGGGGTGCTGGGGTGAGGGGGGTCCTTTCAACGTAATAATCTCCAACTGGCCCCCTCTCTCTCTCTCTCTCTCTCTCTCTCTCTCTCTCTCTCTCTCTCTCTCTCTCTCTCTCTCTCTCTCCGAACCACGTTCGAATGTGACATGGTGCTAAAGCGAGAGTGGCGGTCCTGAGGTGCTGTTCTGCTGACGTGACAGCTAGGGTGAGGGGTTGCGCACACACACGTGTGTGCGCACACACACACACACACAAGCTAGACATATACGGCAGCAGCCTAGGTGCACTGCAGAGAAGCCTTTCCTCGTGCCCTCAGGGCACCCAGGCAGCGTCTGTTTTAAGTGATACTGGCCCGGGTCGCCACATTAATTCCCGCTGCTAAATTAAAAGGTTAAACGGGCTGGGAGAGGTTGACACGCTGTCGTTCACCTCTTCCCTCCCACTCTCAAAACTGCATCTAATGAAGGTGACACTTTATAGTTCCTCCCTTCAAAAGGGACAAAAAGAAAGACAGAAAGGAACAGAAAACGGAGGGGGGGAACTGTTAATGACGAGGACAGAAAGAGTCTGCATTTAATAGGTTTTTTGAAAATGCAAAAACAGGGAGGCTGCAATAGGTGATTGTTCTTATCTGAGTTCATTAATGCAATTTCCTCGTACAATGAGCCTGTGCTGAGGCTTTCAGGCTAAAATAATGACTAAATCACTCAGGGAGAATAGGTTCATAGTGCTCTCGTAATGCGGTTTTGTTGCTTACATTCTCTCTCTCTCTCTCTCTCTCTCTCTCTCTCTCTCTCTCTCTCTCTCTCTCTCTCTCTCTCTCTCTCTCTCTCTCTCTCTCTCTCTCTCTCTCTCTCTATCTCAAACACACACACACTTACACACACACACGCGTACGCTCACATGCACTCACACGCGCGCAAACAGCACAACACACAATCACCCATTTCTGGAAAGAGTGGCCTTTTGACAGATTATTTCCAAATTGAGATGGAAGGATTCTGTCTGCCTTTATGCTGGTGGCACAGTTGCATGACCTGTTACTGCAGGGATACTGTGCCAGGCGTGTGCATCTCTGGAAGGCCCGGTGCGCTCGAGTGATTTCAGATCAAATCATCGTGGAAGCCAAAGACCAAACATCTCATCACGGTCGTGTTATAAATTCACAGTTATGATGCCACCTGTCATGTTGAATTGACTCGGAACAGTGAAACACGTATCACCTTTGGAATATGACGTTATAATACAGAACCTTGGTTGAATAAACTGTTTCAAGGTTGAGACGACAACATCACCACAAAGCTAAAGTTGATCAAATTTGAAAGCGATCAACTTGATTTAATTTTACTTGATCCAAGTACATCATGTTCCTCTCTTACGGCATACTCCAATGTAAGATAATATCACATGCTGCTGTAGACTATAATAAACATGGTCCTCATTTGTCCGGTGTACAGTTGGTTATGTACCGGATCTAGCCCAGTTCTTATTGTACAGTACTATCAAAGTGTCCAAACAGTTTCAACCGATTTCTGTCTAATTACTTTTGGGTTGAATGGTTAAATCAAAATGATCCTTATGGATCCAAACATCAAAGGTGCTTGCATGAAGAATGCATCTCCTAGATCTGTCAGCAGCTCTGCCTCGTCGATTGAATCCGCACGCAGCATAATCAAGGACAATCGCTGTGGCTTTTCACATCTTGCAGATGAAAGGGTGAAATTGATATGCAGAGTTTATTGGCGAGTGTGTGTCAGAGAGAGAGAGAGAGAGAGAGAGAGATAGAGAGAGACAGTGTCAGATAGTGGATGTGTTTGCGAGTTTGTGTGGGGTGAAGAGCAGCGTGCTTCACCAATGAGTCAAACTCCTACATTACACAACACAGCAGGGATGGCTGAAAATGCACTGGAATTATCGCTGGGCATCATTAAAGAATCACCCTGCATTCCCGACTAACGAAAGACGGGCTATTCATAGCCATGCCTTAATTAGCATCCTAAGCTGTTGTATTTGCTCGGTGACGTGGCCTCTATTCGTCTCTGCTGGTCTTGTATAAACCATGTAGCCACTGTTTAGGCTCTGCATTCACTGCTCAATTTCAATGTCATCCCCCTGCCAGTATGCTCACTGCTCCTTTTCCTGATCTGTTTCATCCGAGGGAGGGTCGTGGGACGATCCTTGGAAGGAAAATCCTGTAATGACTTCCAAACAAACCCTATGCATCCCCTCGCCCCACCATTTCTTCCCCTTATCTCTCAGCTCCTTCTCCTCCCCCTCCTAACTCCTGCATCCACTCGTTACTCCTCCTCATCCCCCGCTTCCTCCTCCCCCCCAGCCTCCCGACTCCCTCCCTCCCTTCCCCTCCCTCCGTCCTGTTGGTCTCCACCTGGGTTGTCTGAACACCCAGGGGTGTGGAATGAGTGCCCGCGATCGGGACAGCTGGGTCAGGCTGTGCCGTCTGTCTCCCAGATCTACTCTTTAGCTCTGCGACCCAATCAGAGTGGCAATCAGATGCTAGCACAGCTCAGCTTCACAGGAGGGGCCTGGCCCGCAGTCAACAGCAGCACGCAGGAAAACACAGAGCACTTTGCTCTAGGAAGCCCATCGCTGACACGAGGCTCCCCCATCTTCGGCAGTCAACAAAATGAGAGACGAAGAGATGACACAGAGAAAAGGTCACACACCGACAGAGACGGGAAAAAAACTTATGCCTGTAGGAACACAACCAATGCAACCAAATCACGTGCAAATGCAGGATTTAATAGAAAGACGCTTCGATTTGAGCTTCTGAACTCCTTGTTTGTCCCCAGTTTCACCATCTCCTATCCAACCTCAAAATACCCTCTCTATATTTACTACCCTCATGTTTATATTCTCTTTCATCTTGACCCACCTCTCTACAGCTCACTCTTATAATAGCCGGTGCTTGTGGGGGTCGAGAATGCGTGTGTGTGAGCGTGTGTGGCCATGCATGTGTGTATCATACTGGAAGCCATAGTGTATCCAGCCTGTTCCTCACTTTGGCTTTCGATGTCTGACCTTGTTGTGTCAGTCATTCTGCCACCTGCATGTAGCCAGCGTTGGCCCTGGCAGGCCACATTTTGATCTGACAAGAATAGACATGCACATGATTTAATCCTATGTGTCTTTGAAAAATCTCCTGTGCTCTCCTAGTCAGGTCAAGGCCCAGTGACAAAGTTTGCCAGTTCCGTCGCAGACAGCAGGGACAGGAGATAGACGGAGAAAGCGAGAGGCCCGGTTACCCCTGCCCTTTTGTGAGATATTGCAGTAGGCCTCCGATCACTCCGTTTACCCAACTCAGTGTATTTAGAGATGGGTCAAAGATCACAGACTTCCCTGTGAGGATCACCTGATATCATCCATCGAACTGTGTTCCCATGGCGTCAAATTCTCTTCCATTTACCGTCATCGTTCTTCACAAGGTTCTTGACCATTGATTGGACAGTGTGGTGTAGCAAGTGTTTGACATTCCAGTCAGGTCGGTGCTGGAGCACGTCTGTGTGGTGTGATCCAGCCCTGATCTGGAGCAGGATGCTCTAATGCAGTGATCATGTACGGAATCAGGGGACACAGGCGGAATCTACACTGACTGCTAATTGAGCTCCAGTGTCGCGCCCCTGCCATATTAATGACCCAGATGTAGCTCTTTGTCATATTCATGAGGGGAGAGGATTGCCTGTGCTTCCTGGAACTGCTAGCACTGTGCAGAGTGGTGTGCTACTTGTGTGTGTGTGTGTGTGTGTGTGTCAAGTGAGGGGTGCAGTGTGGAGTGTTTGTTTGTGTGGGTGAGTTGGAGTGTGTATGGGTTGGGGTGTATGTGGGGGGGTGGGGTTGGTGGTGTACTACTCACTGAATTGATTTATGTTTTCAGTCTCCCTGAAAAGCAGTTACAAAGCTTGTAGTGTTTGAATTATGGGTTTTATCATCAGAAATGAAACGTGTGTGTCGGTTTGAATCCCCACAGGCACGTTTTGCAAGGGGAAAAAAAGCACCCCTTTGTCTCACAGTGTTTGAAGAAAGGGATGCAAAAGAGAGACCAAAAGCGCAATAAAAATAAATAAAAAATACTTGAGACCAGGTGGTGCATGTGTTAAGTCAGCCTGAATGAAAAGCCAAAGTGAGCTGCTTTTTTAAGGCAGGATCAGACAGAGAGACTGGGGCCTTGGGGAGGAGTGTGTGTTCAGGGGGTCTGTGGCCAGGTTAAAAGGTTTTCTCTGTGTTGGATAAAACAGGTGGGACCCCTGCAGCTATTGGCGTGCTCTCTTTCCCTCTCTCCTCCTCCATCCCCAGCCCCCCCTTACCCCACCGGTTTGTTCGGCATTAGCATAACACGGATCGGTGCATGAAAGGGAACGGGGATCCCTTCTGCATTCATGAGCTCAGGTGGCTTCAGGAGCTTCAGGGCTTCAGGAGCTCAGGGAGTCAGGTGGCTGAGCGGTTAGGGAAGCGGGCTAATAATCAGAAGGATTCCAGTTCGATTCTCGGCCGTGCCAAATGACGTTGTGTCCTTGGGCAAGGCACTTCACCCTACTTGCCTCGGGGGGAATGTCCCTGTACTTACTGTAAGTCGCTCTGGATAAGAGCGTCTGCTAAATGACTAAATGTAAATGTAATGTAAATGAGCTTCATCACTTGGCGTTCCTTTCTTGTGTGGAAGCCCTATCACATCCCGACCATCATGTCCCTTTCCCCCACTGTCCAGGGCAGAAATCTGCTGTCCTATTTTCTTCCTTTTATTTTTCCGTCTCATGTTCTTGAATCGAATGGGGATTGTAGTAGTTAAAAGGGGTCATGTGAATGTGAGGTGTCCCTCTGGGGGAGAATGCCTATACGAGTGGAGCGTTCGTTTGGACCAATAGCTTTCTCAAGAGCTGCAGCCTTTTGAGGCAGGATCACCGAGTGCAGGGATTGGTTGAACTGTGGCCCGGAGGATCTCTACAAGGACAGAGCAGTCACATCTCACACATCTCATCGCTGCACTTACGTATCACGGACAAAGCCAGGACCTAGGTTTCACCTCCATGCGCCGAATGCTCCGTGCCTCTCTATTTTCTTTTTCTCTGATTTGGTTGAAGTACTGTAATCCATAATAATACCCCTTTAACCAATTTGATTTTGGTTGTTGTGTAACATCGGCACAGAATAGGTCACCCTTCGCCTCAGCTCTACTTCTCGTTTATTTGGCTACTCGTCTGTTTGATTTCTCTTCTCATATTCAAGAGATAAACCTTAATAGTAAATCATATTTCCTTGTGGAGTGCAAAATAGCATTTCATTTCAATATATATTTTTCGGAGCAGGAAAGAAGTGCAGAGGCTCCAGCCTCACAGAGACAAATGAGCGTTTAATGAAGAATGAGAGTGTCTGTGTGGAGTCTGAGGCATGTCTTCTGATTCGTCGTGAGTTCTGTGCGTTGATGAGGCATTTATTATACCCATTTAGCAGTGGCAGCTATCAATCCACCAATGAGCCGTATAAATTATGGGAATTATGCCGAAAGCTTGGAAAGCGCAGCCATAAGTGTCAAAAATGCAAATGGACCTTAATGGATGGCTGGGCGGATGGCGATAGCTTAGGGTAGCGATACCCAACCCCCCCCTCCCCCTCCCTCTCCATTTGAAAAAGCTGGGTTTTCCTCATCCAGTTGATCTGACAATGTGGATATTCATTACTACGGAAGCAAATACATTCTTCGGAGAGTTTGGATGTGTGCTGTGGGGCAGCGGTGGATGATGGTTCTAACTAACGTTGTGGGGTTTTGTGAGCTGATGGTTTTCCATAGAACTAGATGCTTTATGCTTATATTCTTAACATGCCTGTAATGCTCCCTGTATCGTGTACTGAACAACCCAAACAACAGGGGTTTGAAAATCCACAATTTTCTTTGAACTCTTAACAAAACTGCCGTTTACTCTTGTTTTCTTCGTTCTAGTCAGAGGCTTTTATAGGATTACCTCTCGGCCTGTGCTTCTCTTGTGAGATTGTCTGGTTGACTCAGATGCCAAGCCAGAGTCTATTAGCCTTGCTGCCCGCTAACCGATGCTGACTTGTCAAGGCTGTGGCAGGACTCTTCTAAACCTGCCCACTGTAGACCCATGCTGGCTTTATTGGCCGCCATTCAACTTCATTAGATGATAATCTGTCTCTACTCTGTTTATTTTACTACTGGAGTACATTGCACTGTAAACCAGACACATTATGAATACTCATAACCTTTGAGGAAAAGGATTACGTTATTTACTGTGTACAGAAGTATTTTAAGCAATTTCTTCTTAAGTAATCTAATCTTTCAAGTCAATAATTATACAAATCTATGAATTGAATAGATTGTGTAAATCAATATTAACTAGCAAGATTAGATTACTTAACAAAATTGATGTAATCCATTACCACAAATGTTATGAGTGAGTTTTTATTTATTTATTGGGTTTACAGTGTAGGTAAGGTTGGAACAGCTTTTCAGTTGTAGAGCTCCGACGGCAGGTTTCAGGGTAGCTTAGTCTGCCTTTTTAAGCAGTAGAACACGCTTCAGTTGAAGTGTTAAGGGAATGAATTGCTTTGTGGGTGTTGTGTAGTATATCGCTTTGGTAAGCATTTTGATTATGCAGTATGTGTAGAATAACAGGGATTCAGGTTAGACCAGGATGAAATGTAATCATTAACCTGTGTCTTTAACCAGAGTTTAATCAGATGCCTTGCCAGGGCTTTTGGTACAGTACAATGTATACAACTAATCCCAATGATACTAGTGAATCACTCAACCTTAATTATAATTAGGCAAGCCTTATTTACTAATGAGTTAACTGAGAAATTCATTTGTTAAGTAGTAGATTTGAGTAAATGAGGCATACTTGTTTAGGTAACTCTTGGAGCAGGTGTATGTGTGCACTGTACTGTATGTGTACGTTTCCGGAAGGTACTTTTGCACACCTGCATATGATGTGTGTGTGTGTGTTTGGGTGTGTTACGGAATGTGAGCATGTAACGGCTTTTTCCACAGCCTTCTTTTTAAGTGCAGCTGAGGACTAGTGTCATTTGCCATGTTTTGACGTGTGCTACCCCAGGGTCCTGGCAAGCTTTCATAGCAGCTGAATCAAAAGCCCGTCTTCAGTGTGGTAAACAGGCTCCTCTATCACACACCTCCTTTTGAAGGAAACCTCCAGGTCTGGGTGTCAGGGGTGTTCCAGGGTCAGGCAGCCACCGTCGACTTGCTGCCAGCCTCTCATTGCGTGCTACAGGGGCACACGGGGACACAGGAGATCAGACCTCGGTTCTCCTCAGACGGCCAGAGCTGTGCTTTTGGGTCCAATGTGGCGTTGCGTTTTGTTTTTCCTTTTTTTCTGTCAGTCGAAAGTGTATTTTGGTGTCTTTTACATTCGCACATCCTCCTTGCGCGCGCGCGCACACACACGTACAGAACGCATTCATGCACATTCACAAGTGAACACAATCTCTCTCTCCTTTTCTCTATCTCCTTTTCTCTCTCTCTCTCTCCTTTTCTCTCCCTCCCTCTCTCTCTCTCTCTCTCTCTCTCTCTCTCTCTCTCTCTCTCTCTCTCTCTCTCTCTCTCTCTCTCTCTCTCTCTCCTTCTTACAATATACATCCCTTCCCGTCTGCACACAACGACACTTACTGAGACTTCCTCTCCCATCTTTATTTACCCCCCCCCCCGTTCTTCTGTCTGACTAATCTCTATGTGCTGTGCTCTATGCTCAGTAATTGGTTTAGAGAACTGTTTATCCTTGGCCCCCACACTTCCTCACTCATGCGATGCTGAATCTACTCCCCCGTGAGCCTTCAATCAGACAGCCATTCCAGGGAGCTACAATGCCAAGGCTGATTTCCCCGCCGCCGTCCCAACAGGTAACCGAAGAACTAAAGAAGTCAACCTCCCACTGTCTCTCTCTCTCTCCTCTCTCGTTGTTGTTCTCTCTCTCTCTCTCTCTCTCTCTCTCTCTCTCTCTCTCTCTCTCTCTCTCTCTCTCTCTCTCTCTCTCTCTCTCTCTCTCTCACACACACACACACACACTCTCTTTCTACCCCCCACACTCCCAAACAAGCATGGGGAAAGAAAAAAAAAGCTCCTCGGGAAATCGAGCGCATCAGTGCTATTGTTAGCACGTAGCGGGAGATTAGCATAGGCTGCGGCGTGTGTGTGCTAGAGGAGCTTGGCTGGGGTTCCATGTGGGACGCTCACCCACCCAACCCCTGCCGCCCCGGCCCCCGTGTCACAATTAGGCCGGATGGCTGCAGACATGATTGCTCGCTCTGGTGGCTGTGCAGGCAATCCATCCTCCTGTCACGCTAATATCAACGCGGAGGAGATCTTGATCAAAGTGGTGAATGCCGAATCCTTCAAATAGGGGCCGTTCACCCAGTGAAATGTACACCTGGCTCTGAATCAAGAAATATGCAAGAGGCATGCTCTGATTTCCGAGGTTAACAAGATCACAGTGGACAGAATTGTGCTGGATAAATAGTCAAGAGGTCTTTTGAGGGATGGAGACCCGGTGGTGATGCATGCCATTACGTATCCTTGACTTTATAGAAGTCTTCCAAAAATCAGTTCAAGGCACCAGGCGGAATGTTAGATGATTTAGAGGAACGAACTACATTCACATCACTTCCCCTCCACATGACAGGCTTTCCTGTCATAGTTTCAAGCTGTGCCAGATGCTAACTGTACTAGTGAATAAGCTATGACCCCGCTGTGCATGCCCCCCGAAACACACACACACACACACAGTATAGTGCACACACTCTCGCTCTCTGTCTCCCGCTCTCCACCTCTCACTCTCACACTTAAACACCCACACACAGATTCGGCAGCTCTGACTGATTAGAGCGCATGATTAATTAGCAGAGAGATTGCTAAATGTCGGCGTGCGCGGTTTGACGTAGTGAGGTAAGGAGTCTCTGTGGAGCAAAAGAAAACCTCTGCCCCCTTTCCATCTCGCTCTCTCTCTCGCTCTCTCTCCCTGACTCTCGCTCTCTTTCAGTCTATTTTTAAGTTCTTCTGGGCAAATCCTTCCTAGAGGACACCAGCTAAGGAATGTGAAAGTAAAAGAACGACACACAGCTGTATTCAGAATCAGAATCAGAATGGGATTTATTCGCCATGAAAGTTTGCACAGACAAGGAATTTGCTTTGGCAGGAAGGTGCATACAATAAACATATAGGGACCAAAAATTTAAATATGTGGACTATCTATACTAAGGGTGCATAAACTAGCAGTACTAAGTGGAATTAGAATTAAATAAAATATACAATAAATTAAAATATAAGTTGCCGTAATTTACAATATAAAGTTCAGTCAGTCTCACTTTTTCACGCAGGACGACCACCCCTCTTCACACAACTACGAGGCCTCCTCAACCCTTTCTTTTTTCCTGTTTTGAGTGAGTTGGTGAAATGTTTAACGATGCCTTCCTTTCCCCTCACAGCAGCACTTCCTTTTAGCATATGTGATACAGTCCATGTCTAACAGTGATGGCTGGCTGTATCTGTGTGTGAATGCCAGTAGCGCCATAGCTTCAAGTCTGTAGTAGAAATGAGCCTTAAGTACCTCGAAAGAATATCCCAGAGGAAAGATGAATATATACACACCTTCAGTACACTCACACACACACACACAGTGATCTACACATCTACAAACACCCACCATACAATATGATATATGTTTTTTGTTCTCATTCTCTACCATCATCAGGCATTTTAGACTTCCTACAGTGGAAACATTGTGTTCTGTACTTCTGTACTGGGGTGTTCTCATGTGTTCACATGACATGAGGTCCGTAACTACCAATAATAGCCTGGCCTTTTCACTCTTCGAATGAGTCTGCATGGTGACTCTGTTAATGAATGTGGTATCACGCTGTATGTGATCCGACTGCAAACACAGAGCTAGAGGCCACCCTTCTCCCTATCGCTCTCACACACACACCCAGACAGACACGATGACTCTTGTCTCTGTCTCTCTCACACACACACAAACATGAGGATTTTCTCTCTCTCTCTCGCTCTCTCCTCTCTCTCTCTCTCTCTCTCTCTCTCTCTCTCTCTCTCTCTCTCTCTCTCTCTCTCTCTCTCTCTCTCTCTCTCTCTCTCTCTCTCTCTCTCTCTCTCTCTCTCTCTCTGTGGATCCCCAGCTGAACCTGAAATTCCACCACAGAGCGTCTTCACACAGTCAAGCTTGAGTTCATTTTAGTGAGCTTCAGTCATACGTCCACCAAAATAAAAATTAGGTTTGATAATCAGTGTAATTTCAATCCTTTATCAATTAAATCATAATTTCAATGCATTTAGTGAAACAATTACATATTCTTTCTGCTGACAAAAAGCCATTGCCACATTGAACCCCAACATGCCTTGCGGCTTGGCAACTGGAATTACCCCTTCCTCCCCATATACCCACCCCCATCGCCTCGACCCTCCTTCTTGGGTGTAGGTGTGGTGTGCATGTGCTGGGACTGTCTCGTCTCAGGAACACCAGACCTCTGATAGCAGGCTGGCTTCTCTGGGGAATCCTCGGTCTTCCTGTTCATCTGGCTCTGGCGGTGACAATACTATATGTATGTCTGTGTCTTTTTCTTTTCAAAATCTGCGCGTGGGTTTGTGTCTGTCTGTATCTGAGTCTGTGTGTGGTTTTTTTTGCCTGTGTGTGTGGTTGTGTGTCTGTGTGTGTGTCTCTGTGTGTTTTTGTGTATGTGTACAGTATACAGTACGTCTCTGTGTGTGTATCTGGGCAACGGACCCTTGCACTCATGTTACAGGGAAGCTGTGCAGAAGATCATCTTACACAGAATACGTGTTCCTGTTTGAAGTCTCACACGCAAACATAAAACACATCTGTGTGCTCTGTTCCTTTCGATGGATGCGTCTGATGCCAAATTAAACACACAAGTTTCAAACCTTTGAGATGTTCACAGTATCCAGGAAAATAATATGCAGGGGCCAAGACGCTTGTCACCACTTCACGGTGAATGGAAGCCATGCGGTGAGGGAACGAGTGTTTTCAGCTCATTTGATATGACTTCTTTCTCATTCTCTCGCTTTCTTTCACAAACCGGTTTATTATGTTCTCGATTTCCCGAGCAGAAGCGGGAGAGACCGCAGGGAGAGAGAGCTAGTGTGTTCGTTCTTTTATTGAATCCCGGTTATGTAAACTAGAACGTTCCGAAGTCGATGATGCATAATCCTGTTGCATTATTTCGTCTAATAGTGTAACAGTTCCTACCTGAACACTAAGAGAACTAGGGAACGTAGACTCCTTGGAAGTCATTCTATATCAGGACAATGAGGAGTTACGCACCCCATATATTTGTGCATGTGTGTGTGTGTGTAAGGTGCATAAGGTAAATGTGCAGAAGAACGTCTGTATGTGTTTGCATCAGTGTATTTCTGACAGCGGTCCTTCCTGCCTATGTGTCTATTGGATTGCTGTTAAGCTGGCATGAAGGCCTGGTTAAGTCACCTGTTAGTGACCACTACCTGTGAACTACGCTTTGACACCTCTGGCCCTGACGTGACAGATTAGTCTTGCACAGATCCACATAATCAATAACCACAGAGAGCCAATGACTTTTGCTTTACAGTGTCCCTCACACACACGCACACCCACACACACACACACACACACACATACATCCCAATCCATCCCATCCTTGTAGGGAGGAAACCCATTCTCTCTCTCTGAGACTATCTTGTCTAATTTGTTTCCTACTCTGTCTCTAGTGTTTCCAGCTGAATTATCAAAGTGGTTTGATCTTCTTTAATGAATGCACATGCCAACCAAGAGATTAAACATGCAATCTTAATCACTGTCAATAGCTGAAGTATTTTCCTTGTTGCAGACCATCGTGTGTTTGATGTGTCACTATATGTGTGCGTGGGTGTGTGGATGTGTGTGCGTGTATTTATACAAAAAAATTATGCTCACAGGTTTACAAATGTACAACGTTCTCTAACATACACAACATACCATGACATAATGGCACACCCACAAGCTCTCACACATGCACACACACACACACAAACACACACAAACACCAAACATGATGAACAGGGTCACAGGAGGCAGTGACCCATAGTGAGAGGTTCTCTTCAAATTTGACTTCATCTCTTTTCCATTCCAGGTTTTTTATTTATTTATTTATTGTGTAATTTAATTTGGAAAGGAAAGGGGACTAAAATAGAGTGCACTTTAAACTCTAATTGATGCTGGTTCCTCCTGAGTGTGCATCCTCAGCATTCCTGCTCCCTCCACACTAACTTGAGGGGGGGGGGGGTAGAGGGAGGAGGAGGAGAGCTGTGGTTGGGCTGGTAGATCATGATGCTGGTGGAGACTGAACAGAGGTATTTTGTCTGTTGATGCTGCTGTTGTTGTGTGTGTGTGTGTGTGTGTGTGTGTGTGTGTGATGGGTTTAGTTGGGGGGTGGGTACATTTGATTTCCGTCCATTGTTAGCCTGCGGGTCTGAGAGGCAGTGAAAGCAGAGCTCATTTCCTGGGTGCTGTTGTGAGAGAGATTAGCTGAGGCTGGGTTTGTTTCTATTTGAGGAATAATGAAGAGTGTCTTTACAAACCCTGCACCGCTCTCACAGCAGGTTAGTCTCTTTTCTTCCCTTTCTCTTTCCCTCTGTCTTTCTTTCCCCTCCTCACTCAAGCACTCACTCACTCTCTCTTTCTCACTCTCTCACATGCACATGCACTTTTCTTTCTCTGTCTCACACACTCCCCGTGTTGACACAGCAATCCCATGCTCTGCTGAATAGGCTACAGAGTGCGCAGCGATTCCCTCCGTTGTCTTGAACAAAAACACACACACACACATTCAGCACAGCAGCACAGGCAGGAAGCTCCTGAGGCAAAACACGCTTGTCAGGTGAGACTTTCCCGGAAGACGCTTCTCTTCCTGGGAGCACTTTACCGTAGTGACGATGTCACCTTAATTATGCGTCTCTTCGAAACCTCCACCGACATGTTGGGGACCTAGATCCTTCCCTAGATTACCGCAGGACGGGAGACTGGGCGGAGGTGAAGGGAGGGGTCGGGGGAGGCCTGAGGAGGGACAGGGATGATGGGGAGGAGGAACGTGGCTGGAGGGACAAAGGGGACGAGGATGGGTGGAAATGGAGAGAGGCTGGGTGAGGGTAAGGGTTGACAGGAGGGGAGGGGGGGGTGGCGGCATAGGCTTGGGGAGGAGGAGGGAGCTTAGGGGAGGTTTGGGGAGGGGAGAGAGAGGCAGGGGAGAGGGAGGGAGGACGGTGGGCGGCTGGGGGATGGGGAGGAGGTCTCTGGGAGGCGGAGGAAGCATGACGGGGGAAGGCTGGGAAGGCGGAGGGGAATTTTCCAACGGGTAGACTGCGTAGCACTTCAGCACCTTCTCAAACCAGGCTTATTTTTAGCGTCTATATATAATTATCATTTCTTTCCTGTGGTGGGGAGCCTCCCCAATGAGCAGTGTGTAAGGGCGCATTCTGACACCTTTGCTCATTAAGAGAAGTTGGGAGCAGGACGACAAGGTATCTGAGGGGCCCCAGGACGACACCAACAGGCCCATGCAGGCCAGGTAGAGACAGCTTTACCCTGCTTAGGCAGCCTACTTCCTCTTCCTCCCAATAACTCACACCGGCCCTTGCGGAGTAAAGATGTCAGCCGAATAGGCCTCATCAAGGGCCGGTCCAGCACCAGGACGGAAATGATGAAAGGATAAACCAGGAGGAGAGAGAGAGGGCGAGAGAGCCAGGTGTTTTAATGACTTTGGAGGATGATGGGAGTGACTGTAATGAGGAGGGCCTGGATGAAAAGATGGGATTCCCACTTAGAGGCTGGCAGTAGTGAGAGGAGCCTGGAGCAAAGTTCTGCATAGCACAGCAGAACACAGTACAGCACAGCACCGTGCAACAGCATAGCGCAGTACCGGGGGCCGATAACACAGTAAAAGCCCTGCACAGAACGTAAAAAGACACGGCTGAACAAAGCATAGCACAGCAACCCCCATCGGTCTGGGTTAAAGGGAGGGCCGAGTCGGAACGGCGACACGACAGGGGCAGAGGAGCCGTGGGGGGACGAGAAGCCGCCTTCTCCTCTGAGAGAGAGACTCTGGCAACTCATGGGTGGAGAGATCCCGAAAGTGGAAGATGGAAAGTGAAGGGGGGGGGGAGAGAGGGAAGAGAGAGAGGGAGAGGAAGACAGATGGAGTGAGAGAGACAGGGGGGTCCCAGGAGAACACATCTCCAGGGAGTCATTCCGCTGGGGCCTCTCTGTGCTGCTCTTCAGTTTCCATCTCTGGATCGAAAAATAAATAACCTCTTTAGAGGGGTTCCTTCTTCACAGGGAGAGAAAGGAGAGAAGGAGAGAGGGAGCGGGAGAGAGAGAGAGAGGGAGAAAGAGGGAGAGATATCATTCTATCTTTCCATCTCTCGGTCTCATACTGTCTCCTCTTTCTTTTGACATGTCATTGACATGCACTCTTCTATGTTTACTTATGCATGGGAGCAGATAGATAATCCCACGTACACACACTCAAAACACTTTTCACACGTCAAGCATATCTCATGGTATGAGTGCACGCACGGATGTCACATGCCAGATTTATTACAAGCCTTGACAAACTGACGCCAAGCAGACCAGTGCAAAAACTGAAATCTCATTTTACCTCACAAGTCCACAAGGCACTCTCTTTCTCTGTTTCAATCTTTCCCCCTATCTATCTCTCTTTCTCTCTCTCCATCTTTTTCTTGCATGAGAGCGCTTCCTCACTCTCCGTTGCATCGAACACACACACTGAGTGTGAGTAAGGAGTCAGTAATGCTACAGGATCCGTTTTGTCGTCTCTGATCCAATCAGAGGTGTCCGTTTCGCAGCTCCCTGAAATCATCCTACATATACACACATGGCGTCATGTTCCTTCTGCCAGTCTGACAGAGTAACAGGTTTCATTCCTCAGGTTTCATTCCTCATGTGCAAAAGCATATTCCGTGTTCCACGTCCTCACCTCGGCACATGAGCCGTAACACACCCAATCACGTCCTCCAAAGCTCGGAATTGTTTTTCAATCGTTCAATTCGATTTGGTCCCTTCCAGCCATTGTTCCTATCCTCCTCCTCTTGCACCATCTCTCCCCCTGCTCCCGCCATTTCCTTCCATGGTCAGCCCACACGCTTCTGACCGTAGCACACACCCGCATCCCTCGCCACACCTCGGCTATTCAGCATCCAATTACCCAGCTCCGCCTGCCCGTGTGTGTGCTTACAGGATGTGATAGGGGCCAAGACATGGCAGGCCTGCTATCTGATTGTAGTGCCCTCTCTAGTCTCTTCTACAACCCCCCTCCCGCTCCCTGTACGGGCAAGGATGAGAGGCCCTGGCAGCTGGTGCTGGCACCGAGGCTACAGGCAAGACTGGCGAGAGATTGTTCCGGAAAGCACCGGAAGGCTGATGGTCTGGGCGAGACAGAGACGCATGGCCGGCGGTGCGCGGCGTGTACACCTCGTCATCGGCTGCCTCTGCTCCCTGGGCTCTCATGCGAGAGATGAGCGGAGGAGAGGCAAATCAAATATGTCTCTTGCGTCTCTCTCTCTCTCTCGGTCTGTCTCGTTCGAACTCTCTCTCCCCTCTTCTCTCTCGTTCTCGGTCTCTCTTTTCTCAATCTGTCGATCTCTTTCGCTCGCTCTCTCTCTCCCTCTCTCTGCACATCTCTCCCACTCACAATCTCTCTATTGCTATTGCTTTCATTTTGTGAGTTCTCTGTTTGCTATTGTTGAAGCACAGAGACTAATGATTCTACCTCTGCTTCTTGTTGCCGAATATGCCACTGTGTGATCATGTGACGTCATCCACATTATTGCTAGCCTCCTAATCGCATCAACCTCTGCCTTGCGATGCGATGGTTCACATGACAACACCTTTGTTTTCCTCACATTTCTTCCCCCCACGCAAGGAAAGTACAGACACACACATTACAAAAGTGTGCAGAGTTCTATCTGTCATCCCGAGTGCTTTACACACATACATACAAACACATACATACACACGCAGACACAACACACACAGGCACATACACAGAGACACCACACATACACGCACACACACACACACAGAGACACCACACACACACACCCATACTTAGTGGTGCTGTCACCGCATCAGTCACTGTAGCGTTTGAGCAGCCTGTTACTGCACGTGTGTTATCTGCCTCACATGAGTTAACTGACTCAGAGCTCTCGTGGTATGAAGCACATCTCTAATCTGGCCAGCACATGGTTTATAACCCAGCGTCCTCACCTAGCCTGTCAGCGTTTTCTTTCTGAACTACATGGCTGTTGACTTCCTCTCCTCAGCACCTGTAATGAGCACTCTGCTTAGTTGCTGATAGTACAAATCCACCTCAGAAGGCGTTCCAGGCTTCCTGCAGGGATTCCCCTGAGGCGGGGAGACCGCCTTGCGTTGCGGCCCTGCTCCCCCCCTCTCCTCATCTTCCCCATAGGTGTCCTCACCCTCTCCTTGTTGTCATATAGTTTGTTTGTTTGCTCCTCCTCCTCTCTTTATCTTCATAGTATTACGTCTCCTCTTCATTTCATGCCTTCATACTTGTAGATATTATCAAACTGTGAGTTGTCAAATACGGAACACATGCACCCACACAGACGCACACATGTGCATTGCACACACACACGCACACACCTTTAGAGACAGGTGAAAAAAATCACGCTAACAAACTGAAGTATGAACGCGTCTGTTTTGAAAGGGAAGTCAGCATGGAGTGTTCCTCCCAGAAGAATGTCATGGTGGAGAACTTCTGAAGTGAAAAGAAGGGGGCATTACAGCTGATTATTTAGTAATTAGCTATGGCTCCTCGATGGTGGAGCTAATGACTGAGTCATCGTGACCAAATATGTTCGACAGCCACTATCCTCCTACCACTGCACACACACCCACACACATCACACACACTCACACACACATACACACAGCGACTCGAGGTGGAAAATGATTACCGAGCCACCATTTGCCCATAATTCTACTCCTTACTCATCAGCCTTCCTCAAACAACACCGTTTACCATTCTCAAGCTCCTCTCTTCCCAATCTGCCATATTCTGTCTCTTCGTCTCTTTTTCTTCCTCTCCTCTCTCCTCTTTTCTAGTAATCACCTTCTCTCAGTCTCTCAACTCGCTTTCTCCATCACCCCTCCCCTCCACTCTTTCCTGTCTCATATATCTGCCATTCAACTCACCTTATCTTTTCTTGTATGTTTTTCTTCATCATTTTCTTTGCCAGTGCCAACACTTTCTTTGACTTTTCTTTCACTTTGTCTTCCTTTTTTTCTACCTTCAAATGATTTCATGTTCGCCAGCTACAGTATATAGGCCTACATTATACAATAACACGTCACCGGGCAACTACAGCTGTACTGTTGCTGCTGTTTTATCGGATGGATAGTGTCAAAGAAACTAAACGTCTTCTAGAAGGATTATCAAAAATAGAGTCTGAGACAGAATATCTTTCAAAAGTCAAGATGGCTTGGTGGTTTGTTCAGCAAGGCAGATGCAGCATACACGGAAGGTTCAAAAGGCACTCACATTTCCTTGGACATCTCATTATATAGACAGATATGAGGCACAATCCCCCACTGTCTGATACAGTGACGCAACCTTCTAGAAGGTTCTTTAACCCGTTCCTATCCACCCCAAAACTGTGTGCGCATCCCCTGGCTCTTAAAGTGTTGATCAACTTCCTTCACCCCAAAAGCCCCCACTCTCAATGTCCTCATTTCATCTCAACTCTCAGTCTCCATCCTCTCATGCTGACTCACCCTGGCCCCCCTTTCTCCTCACTGTTCTAGGGAGCCTTGCCGGTCAGTTTTAAGACATGACTTTGACCCTGGGAGTTACTTTTAGCTCTCAAGTCCTTACTTGTTGATCGTTCACGGTTGTAAGCTATCTGGACCCCCCTCCTTTCTCAGACAGGACCATCCTGTTGATTCATCTAGCAACCCATTGTTGTGAAATAACAGCCCACTCCATTCAAAACACAAACTCTTTTCCCATCCTAAGATTGCCAAACCATTTCCCCATCAGACTTTTCCCTGTTCTGGTTTGATCCTGTTCAGAGTGGAATACTAACTGCGCAGTCCTCAGTCCGCCATCTTAGGCGCCAAAATCTGACCCCAGGTACACTTCTCTGGTTGCCACCTTCCCAATAATCAATTTCCCACCACAATAGTCATTATGATTATTCCACAAGTACATATGAAAGAGGAATCATATCAAATACAAAATACAAGTAGTGTGGATTGGTCTGGAAATGATGGATCTGCCCAAGCACACATACAGCACTGGTATTGTCCAAACACAATTTCTGTAAAGCTGTTGATTTAGTTTCACACTAGTGTGATTCCACATTCACAATGTGTCCTTCTCTAGGGACAAGAGAGAGGTTCTTCCTGTTCTCTCTGTTTTCAAAAAACTACCTAATTTCCAACTTTGGAGTTTGGGTATTGTCTTCCTTTCATCCCTCTGAAGGTACTGTCTCTTAGCGCTCTCATCCGCCATGTCGCTATCCCGCTTAAGAGTCTTCACATGGTTTTCTCATCTTTAATGCCAGCAACTCTGTAAAAATACATCACAATGTCTGCTATTGGAATGTCGTTTTCAAGGGGCCAAACCAATTACCTTTCTCTCTGTGAGGAATAGACAGCTGCTGTGTGTATTAGTGAAAACTTGGGACAGAAGGATGGATATGAATCCATTTCACAGTCAGATGAATCGGAGGAACATTTCCTTGTCAAAAATAATTAATCAAAGACACCAGGCTGGCCTGACTTTAACCGCGAGACAGCATGAAAAGGAAATGTTCTCTTCTGAGGGAAAGGCTTCCAGACATCGGCATCAAGGCATCATTCTCAACCCCTCCCTTCCCCTCTCCCGCTCTCCCCCTACCTCTCCCTCCTCTCTGCATCACTGTCCTCCTCCCTTGCCTTCCCTCCTCTCCCCCCCCCCCCTCTCCATCCTCTCCCCTCTGTGTCACTCCCTACTTTCCCCTCTGCCACTCCCTCCCCTCCCCTCCCCCTTCCTCACCCTCTCTTCTCTTCCCTCTGTGTCTCCCCCTCCCCTCCTGCCTCCTTGCACACTTCTTTCAAGACTCCAAATGCTAATTCAATCAGCCACCTAATCACACACGAATACCACATCATCTCTTTTTTCCGTTTCTTGTGGGCAGATAAGGAGAGCTTTACTTTTCAGAGTGTGACAAAGAAGTTTCCCAATGACAACAGGACGCATGGTCTGTGAAAAATCTTGCTGCAATAAATGTGCTATGGCATTGTGCTTTTTTGTTTGTTACCGTTCAGGCTTCCTGCCTTTTCATTTGTTTGGTTTAAGAGTGATGTAAGAAAGCGTCTGGTTCACTGCTGTAGAAATGTTTCTTAGCATGACTGCAAAAAAGCCCATGGCAAAGATTTTACACTTATCCATGCTGAACTCACGGGAGTCAGATGGCTGAGCAGTGAGGGAGTCGGGCTAGTAATCTGAAGGTTGCCTGTTCGATTCCCGGCCGTGTCAAATGACGTTGTGTCCTTGGGCAAGGCACTTCACCCTACTTGCTTCGGGGGGAATGTCCCTGTACTTACTGTAAGTCGCTCTGGATAAGAGCATCTGCTAAATGTAAACTTATTGGTGTTGTATTTTCCTGTTTTGCAGTGGAGGTCTGGTTGAAGGCAATACTAATAGAACACATACAGTATAGTGGATCCACACAGACATACTGTATAGGCACACGGAAGTGCACAAATGAACACACACACATTCAAGATAGCTTTTAGCGGTCTCAAGCTTTTGTCTACAGACAAATGATGTACAGGGTTAAAAATGTGTTAATTACAAATCATATTAATGGAAGAGATTTAGCTTCTTTTGATATTAATTAAGTCGCAGATTCTGTAACTAAGAGAATTACCAAATTGTATTCTTTGTTCCAGATACTGTATGTTGGGCTTAATGCCTACTTTAGTAAAGTCCATAATTTATTTTATCACATTGTAATCTTCAGCATCTCCTTTAGATATTATTAAGAACAATGTAATACTTGGATATCATTTAAGTTTTTCATATTAGTAAAGGATTATATCCAGCCCTGCATGAAAGCCCTGTATGAAAGTGTGTGAGACAAACCTAGTTTAAATGCACGGGTTCCAGAAGGATCTGCTGGGGTTTGGATGAGCAGCGTCGTCATCCTGCTCAGTTTGGCTCTCACATCTTGACATTCAGTCTTCATCCCCCCCGGCCATCCCCCAACCACCAACCCCCACCCCCACACCGCCCCGGTTGTCAATTGAACAGACGGCCTATCGATTGTCATTCGATTCGGTCATTTCCACAGGGCGGTGTGGTGTGACCCGCAGGTCAGACGGGATCTGGTGGGGTGCGCGGGACTGGGGCCGGCGGGGCGCGTCGACGGGATCCGGATTTGTTGGACGAGACGCACCTTGTGTCCATGAGTTCAGGAGATTTTTCTCCCCCCTCTTTTTCTTCAGAGGGGGGGGGGGGGGGGAAACGATTGAGAGGAAGCTCGGTTTTCCTCCCTCCCTGCTGCAGTGTGTAATGTGCTATAGTCTCTGGAGGCCTGCTGGGATAGGTTTTATTAGGTTGTAATTGATGTTGAAAATAAAATGGGCTAAATTAATTCAAGGATCTCCTGCCTGACATGAAATAAGCACATCTTGGAAATTACTTCTCTCTCTCCGTTAGAGAGATAAACATCTGGGAGGAAGAGGGGTGAATCGGGTCACTCGGTTGATGTCCAAAGGATTCCCTGCCATGTGGTTCAAACACAAATCCCGATCGATGTCAGTTATTGTTGCAAGATCCCTCAGGATGTTGTTGCACAGCGGCAACAATGGTGAAATACGTTGAACGCCGTATCCATTTCCTGTTTCCTTTAACATCATGTGACCCTGGAGTTTTTAGACGAGCATGCGGTCGTCTCTGAATGTCATAATGAAATGATGTACAGCTTGGTCTGCGCTCATGTCCGCAGACAGAGTACTTACCAGATAGCTCACTCGATGTCTTGTACATTATGAATATCTGACAGTTAAACCACATCTCCCTGTCATGACTGGGAGGGTTCACTGATAAGGCATCTGGGATAGAGTAACAGGCCTCTCTTTGTAATGTATTCATGTTTGAATATGTATTTCCTTATGTCCTAATTAGAAGGAACATACATCTTTCCCCCGTTCTGAGACATCGACTCCGGATCTGCAGTTTGCAAATGTGATGATGCCGTGTTTTGCCAAAGCTAAAGGGGGGGAAGGGGGGTGGGGGGGGTGGGTGGGTTAAATAGATTACGGCAGGATTGTTGATGATGACGACCATGATGATGATTACAGTGGCAAAGCCTGTATCCATCATCAGCGTCATCTACTTGTGAGCATTCAGGATGTATAATTAGTCACACTCTGCTCACACGTTACAACGAGAGAAATAGAAAGAGAACAGAAGCAGACTGGTCAAAGGTTTTTTTATGCAGTGCCCCATAACAACTAAACACACACACACACTGTGGCTGCTTCAGGATGTGTTTATACAAGGTCTCACAGCCTTTAGCTAGCGGATGCTCTGAGAAAATAACACGATCATGTGACCTAAATACTCAGCTGGCCCTTCAAGGTTGAGAAAGAAAGGAAACGCGAATAAGAGAGAGGGATGGATAGATATGTAGAGAGAAGGTTACAGACAGGTAGAAAGAGAGAGAGACAGGGAGAGAGAGAGAGACAGGGAGAGAGAGAGACAGAGAGAGAGAGAGAGAGAGAGAGAGAGAGAGAGAGAGAGAGAGAGAGAGAGAGAGAGAGAGAGAGAGAGAGAGAGAGAGAGAGAGAGAGAGAGAGAGAGAGAGAGAGAGAGAGAGAGATTTAAAAACCTTTACCTGGTGTTACATATGCCCCTCTGTCTAAAGATGTTCACACCGGGCTAGCTGATGCTGTTTTATTTTGGAGGATCAAACTCCCTTTTTATTTACTTTCTTGGTGGTGGGCTAATGGATGGATAGATGGAGAGCTGTATCTGTGTGTGTGTTTTAGCCCTGCATCATTTATTTAGCTGGGTCGATCCTCACTACCCTGTTACCCCGTGTGGCAATGTGTTTGTGAGTGTCCCCATGTCTCTGGAGTGTATTGTGAAGCATATATTTTGGCCCAGTTTGCAACTGTCCAGGTTACATAAGGGTTTCTCACAGGGACTGGAAAAAAGAAAATCTGCAAAGAGTGATGGTGAAGTGGTGATGTGGTGGAGCTACAAGCTCTTCAAAGATGCAGGAAATAGAGAGCCGGACAGAGAATATTTATAGATATACATTGTGACAAACAGAAAAAGGACAAACAATGAGACAGAGAGACCTGAGACAGATAATTGGCAACATATTCTATATCAGAGTAAGAAGTTGTTGTTGTTGTTGTTTATTTAGTTGGGTGGGGGGGAGTGGTGGGGGAAGGGGGGGCAGATGCATTATCAGGCTAAAAGCAGATCACCTTCTCTCACCAGCAAAAGCGGGATTCTATATCTGCGGTGGCATCCTCTCGTCTTTAGAGCTGGAGTGTTGTGTGCTAATAGGAGTCGCTGCTTTTCCATGCCTATCCCGTAGAACATTTCCATTTGTTAAGCCCCTGCTTTGGCGCTACTACACTCGCCTCGCTTCAACAAAGACCTTGGCACCCTTGACGCGATACCAATGCCCTCCGCTAGCTGCCTTTGCCAAGTAAGCAAGCCTACGAAACGGAGTGCCATCCAAGCAGCTTGTCATTGTAAACATGGCCATTCGCTACTGTCTTTTTTAATTTTAAGTATTCATACTTAAACATTTTTGTTCTATTTTCTTTTTAGGGTGAGCCAGCAGCCTACAGCGAGCAAAAATGAAGATGGCCAGAAAGCACAGGCACTGTGAATGAGCTGGCAGGTGAGAGTGCGGTCTAAAGGCTGAACCCAGATCATCCATTCGCTCCGCACAGACTCCTCCACTCTCTAATGAGCTGGCCCGGGGTATGGTTGAGACTCCAGAGCAGTAGACGTTAGACATTAGAGAGGATAGCAATTTCCAACTTAACACAAAAGAGAATGTGCATAGGAACAAACTCACAGTATGTAGGTGTTAACTTAATGCAGATAAAAAGTCAAGAAAAATGTGTCCCAGCAAATTGCAGTTAAATTATCCTGATGGGCGCGCCTTGAATTTTCTTTGGTATGAAATATAAAATAAGTTATTTGCCTTCAATTACAAATACCGTATTCTGATTAAGAAGCTCTGTTATAATTTCAGGCTAATTTCTAGTTCCTGAAAAATTACAGTAAGTTACTTACAGTAAGTACAGGGACATTCTCCCCAAGGCAAGTAGGGTGAAGTGCCTTGCCCAAGGACACAACATCATTTGACACAGCCGGGATTCGAACCAGCGACCTTCTGATTACTAGCCCGATTCTCTAACCGCTCAGCCACCTGACTCCCTTTGACTCCCCCCTGACTATTTGGCTATCCCCTTTATAGTTTGTTCTAATAACATGTTTGATTGATATAACTTGACAGAAAGACAGACTTAATCGCTACACTTTTATTAAGGTTGGCAGCTATGTGTTTGACTGATGAATCATAAGAGTGTCCTAAACTCACTTCGACATAATTATTTCCTGGACCCAAACCTCAAATCACCTGATTAAAAAGATAATTAGTCAGTGGGGTAGATTTATCTGTTTTTCTCCCGCAATATGTGGCCTTTTCCTCTAGACCCCAAGAGGGAGTGATTGTATAAATAACAGATGGCAACATTGGAAGGCAAATGTCCTCCATCCCAAGATATCTCAGCCTTTCTGAAGCTTTGTTGAATTTAACAGCATGATGATTAAACTCACACTATTGAACAGGAGAAATATACTTATGCACATCCCCTTTGAGACTTTTATGCTCTTCTAATCTCAGGTTTGCCTTTTGGGGTATTTTTTCCCTGTTGTAAGATTGAAGTACATTAGCAAGGATACATTATTTTAATCAAAGATGATTTGTGATCTAGTGTGTCCATACCACCAGGCATCAATCCTAACTCATCAAACAAGGTTACCATTTTGACTCGGGGGAATGTCGCTGTACTTACTGTAAGTCGCTCTGGATAAGAGCGTCTGCTAAATGACTAAATGTAAATATAATGACATGTATGTGTTGATAACAGCTTATTAGATACATTCATGGAATTCACAAAGAACTGCAATGTTAAGCCATTTATATTGTTTCAGTGTTCTCCACCACCTGCAAAACAACACAAACTATAATGTTTCTTGAATAGAAATCTTCCAGAGCACATCAATGCTATCCCAGCAGTAGACCAGCACTGGCACCCAAGCAAACCAGCAGGAACACAGGGCACATTAAAGCATAAACACACTTCACCAGGGGGATGGGACATTAGTGGCTGAGGTTGTTTTGTTGACTGTCCTGATTTACATTTGTGTATGTTGATCCACCTGGGGAATCTGAAAGCGAGAGCATACTGTAGTTTGGAAGAACAGTGTAGCTGCACATGCAGTTAATTATATCTTGACGCAGTTCATTTGCTGATGCATCACAGTCAGTCAATCCAGATACAATTCACGGCACCAGAAAAATGAAAAGTCAAACTAAACTAGCTCTAATCTGAGCTCTAACGTTTCATTCCTCGTTGTACCATGTGTCTGACTGTCTCATTATCTGTCTTGCCGTGCCCTTGGCAGACAGCTGTTCATGTGCATGTGAGCTCCTTGTCAGGCACCTAGCAGCTGGGCTGTCTGTGGCCTACTAACAGTCATTCACAGAGAGGCAGTTTGGTCACACAGACTGGGTTCACGAACCCTGAGTGGCCTCCTCTTGGTTGGGTCATGGAGGAAGTGATGCATGTTCACCCTGACCTCTGACACATACAGCAGTAGACAGGAGTAATGGGGACAGAGAGAGTATGTCACACAGCCATGAACCGAGTGGCCATTTTCTTTCTCACCGCCTCTTTCGGGGGAACCTTCAGAGAGTGAAGAATTGTTCTATCAATATTTCTCATTGTCAAACAGCAAGACACAAAAAAAGCAAGTGGAAAGCAGTATGCACACATACAAGGACGCACACACACACATCCACCAGCACCCAATACACATCTACGCACGCACACTCCTGTGTCCTTGTCTGATGTTTTGTACTGTGGTGTTCCTTGGACATACAGATTGTGAAAGTGCTGATTGATAAAGTGACTGGTGCATCCTGATAGCCATCTCCAACACCTGCTCTTGTGACCGCCCACCACCACTCCACCACAGGATAATCAATAAGATGTCCGATTGAGAGTGCTATTCTTCTTAATTGTGAAAATAAATCAAGTGGTGTCAGTGACACGAGAAGACAACAGTCAACAAAATGGGTTCCTTGATGAGTCAGCTTAGTACTAGAGCTTCCAGGCTTTCATATCTCTATGAAGCTGACTATGGAAAGCGTTCTTCTTGTGTCAATTTGTAGAACACAGTTCAACAAATCATAAATACAGAAACAAATGTGCGGTGAACTAAACTCTGCAAGTTTGGTGCTCTTGCTTTGCATTTGTCTCAATGTACTGTGCTAGTGGACACTGTCATGTGTGTGCTTATACTGTGTGTGTGCATGTGCGTGCATTGGTGTGCACATGCGTGTACGTGTGTGTGTGTGCATGTGCCTGTGTGTGCACGTCAGCATTCGCATGTGTGTGCCTGGGTTTGCATCTGTGCCCCTGCCTGAGTTTCAAGGCTAGCGGACCTAAATAAGCTCTTGGTCTGACACCGCATCTGAAGAGGCCAATCGGAATTACTGCGCCTCATTTATCAGGAAAATGTGTCGCTCCGGGGTCATTTCCCGACCGAGGGATAGGCCAATTGCTCCTTCTACGTTACTATCGCGGCTCTGTGAAAGTGGCCCATGGATATGATCCGAGCTCATTTGTTTGGTGAATGTGGTGCCCCGCAGACACGTTACATCGTTCTCTTCATGCTCCGCTGGTCACATCGCCGACCCTGGCTCGGGATGTAGGACGATGGTCAGCGTTGACTCTCATGCAGGCAACCTCGGACGAATGCAAAGATCGAGAGAAACCAGAAATTGCCTGGGATGTGAAGAGTGGAATGGAGGGTGTGCGTGTTTGTGCTTTTATGCCTGCAGTACCTTGTTGCAAATGTGGAGGGTTCCGCTCCTTCTCATGATTCCTTGATTGATGTTGCTATGCTACAACATTTCAAACGTTAAGGTGTTGTAGATATCCAAGACGACCTGTACTACAGTCATATTAGGCATATTTTAAATATTGCAAAACCTAAATTTGAGAAATGGGAAATCTCAAAGACAGTAGCAGACAGTAACTCTGCTAGATAGCACTGTAAAAAAGAAAATAAAGAAATAGGAAAATAAATGAATATTTACCTCAGAAATAATTCTCAGACATGGTCACATTGGAGAACTTGGAGAGTGTTAACATGTCAAACTCCCAGACAAGACAAGTAGTCACTAACCCAAATGTTCTAAACGTTTCACTCAGAATTTTAAGGTCTTAAGGTGTATATTTAATGACCAATGTAAGTACTATTTCACCTCTTTTTTTATACAGTATATATGTTTTAATACCATCATTATTGATAATATCAAATCTAGATGTAAGATACACAAACATTTTATTCCAAAACATGTTGTACTCATCAATGTGAGGAGACTAGACATAAAAGAGTATTGAGTCTTTCCACACTTATTTTACTATAGGAGTCTTTCCCTCAAATCCCAGCTTCTGAAGTACAGTTCTGCAACCCTTTTGTGGTATATTCAAGCAGGAGATACTGGATTACTGTAGGTACAAGGGAAATGGATGGTTGAATTCATTGTAAAGCTTCAATTTGAGTAGAGTTGAGGAAAGTAAATGGTACAATAATTCCCTTCATGTAAGCCTGGTCGTGGTATTTCCTTTTAAGTGTTGGCATAGCAACCAAAGACAGGAAGTATAGGATGCCATCTGAAGAATGGTCTCCAAGGATACTCAGAGCAGCAACTTTGTATGCTCCAGTGTATGTGTGTGTGTGTGTGTGTGTGTGTGTGTGTGTGTGTGTGTGTGTGTGTGTGTGTGTGTGTGTGTGTAGTGTATGTGTGTGTGTGTGTTTTCCGTAAAGACATTCACAGCATTAGCAAGGTGTGAGCTCTACATGGGTTTGAGACGTAATTAATTCCTATGCTTCGGATCATGGTGTTTATCAATGTGTTATGATCAGGGTCAGCATTGAAGTATGCACTGTGTTACTCAAAACCACCCTATTTTAATCACTAGACTCTCCCCAAGGGTAAGCTGTGCCAGTCTCTCTTCGCCAGTCTGACATGCTCCATATCCATGCTGAAGATTAACAGCCAAGGAGAGCCTCTGCATATCAAATATGGCCATGCTACTGATAGCATCAGTGTTACAGTAATCCAATCCATTGAATTGGTCACAGTTTGCTATGCACATGTTCCTCTTGTGTTCATGCGTACGTGGCGTGGGAGTAGATTTATGATACAGCTGCAGAAGCAGCAGCTAGCGCACTTAGCCCGGCCTCTCTGAGGGTATCCCGCCCAGTAATCAGTCAGAGAGGGGGTGGGGGCAAGGGATGGGGGTGGTGGGGGGGGGGGGGGGGGGGGGGGGGCTGGTCTCCTTCATGGAACGCTGTGAAAGATGGCAGCCACTGCCGGGAGCTGACCTGATTCCGTTTTGCATCTCATTAATTGACACGCGCTCTCTCTCTCTTTTTTGCTCTCTATGTATATACAGTGTATATGTATACATATATACACATAGATCACGTCACTCTATGTATCTATCCATCTCTCTCTTCCTCTCCCTCTCTATCTGACTCTCTCCATCTCTTATTCACCTCACACAGAGTGTCATTATGTCACTACGATCTCCCCCTGGGAGGAAGGCAGACTGGTAGAAAATGGAACAACACCTTCCATTTTCCTAGATCCTCAGTCCCATCCACATCCCAAGCCCGATATCAGTTGGAGCCAAATCATGCCACAGTCAGCCATTATAACAACCTTATTATGAATGGCCACTCAAGCGAGGCCTGGGTGAAGAAAGCCACGGCCACGTGTCTTGCCAATTCCCTCTCCCTCTGCTTCCTGTTCTATGGCAGGCATGAATAAGGCAGTGGTGAAGGAGGACAGATCATGTTTATGGCCCATGGGAAGAGAGAGAGAAAATCGTGTTTCTTTGTGCTCCTCGTCCAGGGTAGAGTCAGACACCTTCGACTCTTTTATCTGCTGCGAGGGCTGAAGGGATGGTGTGTGTGTTTGTGTGTGTTTGTGTTCTTTTTATTCAGAGGGGCGGGGGATATCTGGCTATCTGTCAAGCCGAGCCAAGCTATCTGAAAGAGGCAGCTTTTGTTTGCAGTATGAATCCCTCGCCTCCTCTGCGATCCTATTGATTTGTTGTATCATGCAAAAAGATGGGCCTTTTGTTTTCTGAGGCTGCCAAAGTCTATTTTCTCTTGGTTACCTACAGTTGCTCAGTTGACAGGTTCTCGGCTTGCCTCCTATCATGTTCAAATAAGAAAGACCATAAAGAGGAGGGGGGAGGGGGGGGTTGCAGTGTCTGGTGAGCTCATGCCAGGGTGGTTAGGGTGAGTTTACTGTACTAAACTGGTAAGGTAAACTGCTCATTAGTTCAAGGCGGTTTGTGACTAACCAGTCTAGAGTTTCAGTGACAAGAAACATTCAATTATCAATGCATTTAGTTTTTTTTTTTTATGAAGTAATCATGTTTATTCAGCCAAACGACTGAGAGTCATTAATGTTGTTACTCACATGTCATGCAATGCATTGTTCATTAGAAAAAGAAAACAAGTCTATTAGCCAAGTGTGTTGTGTCACATGAGGGTGAAGCAACTGTGAAGTAGTGATAAATTGCTGATGGGGTTTGTGGTATGAGTGATGAGGAAGAAATCAACTTAGCTTGTAAGTGAACTGTCTGTGTGATTTTTTTAAAGCAAAAACATGTCTTGTTTTGTACTTTCTCTGGAATTTCTACCACTCCGTCTTCAAGCTTTGGCTTAATGTATTTAACTGTCAAATTATATTTAAATTTCCACAACCGTGTACAGTCTAATCAGTCACTGAACATGAACACATTAAACTTTATTTAAATAAAACTTTTTTTAAAGCAATATCACAAAAGGGTTTTGGAGATATCCACAGATCAGTTCTGCATTGCTGCTTGTCAGTTTGGGGAAGCGGTCAAAAACGTTTCTAATCCTCATTCTAGTTCATTTTCATTCCTGAGGCTGACTGATAATTACACTCCACAAAAATGCTGTTGCCAACAAATGCATTTCTCTATTAACCTATGGCATTTATTGAGTACAAATTGCTAGCCAAAATGTTTCCTACCACACCCTATCCCCCAAATCTCACTCCACTCCAACTCACCCTAATCAGACCACCCCAATCACCCTACCCCAATCACCCTACCCCAATCACCCCAACCCAACCCAATTCCCTCATTTGATCCCACACCAATAACTTTACCCCAACCCACACCAATCGCCTCTCCCCAACCCACACCAATCACCCCTACCCCATTCTCCTGACCAGGTGACTGCATTTTCCAGTCTGCCAGTGAGGGTACCAGGGCAATTGATGTCTGCAGTAGAGCTCTGACTAGGATCACATCTCAAGACCACTCAGTGTTGACATTGTTTAACTCCTTTTACAGTATTGTCATTTGAAGACAAGGATGGAATGGTTTCAAGAAAGAAACTCTTTATGCTGAAGAGCACATATCCCCCCCCCCCTGTTGTCAGCCTTATTGTCATTCACTTTCCCATACACAAAACAAATGCATTCACAAATGTTGCATATCTAGCCTTTTCAATTGGCTGCATTCCTGAGCCAATCTGGGTCGCGCTGCAGACGTTTCGTTCGCTCTGAGACAGCCAAATAGGCAGCCAATGCTGGCAGTTCATCATCTCTTAGGGGGACGAAAGTAAAGAAAAGAAAAAAAAGTGTATTCATTTCTTAATCTCATTTAGTTTATCTTTTTTTCTCCATCTAATTCCCTCTATGCTCTAAATCCAATTTTGCTTTTTTCATTGTCATTGGGTAGACAGATTGCTTGGTAAACTTCGTGAATTGGATTCTGTTGGTCTGATTTCATTGTTTATTTCTTTTCATTGGCTTGATTTGAAAAAGAAAAACACAGGAGGAGGAAACTTCTGGATTAGTAGAGGAAAAGGCTTGCAGGCACTTCTGAATAAATAAATACAAATAGCTTTGTACAGAATAGGTGGATACTTTATTCCCAAATGAGTCTGAGCCGATGTGCTCAGACACTGTATCTCAAATATAAAGCTATAAGACACTTAATAATGTATTTTAGAAATACAGTTTGTACTGTATGTCTTTATTTTTCTTAATATAATGTCAGCTACATCAGTGAGCGGGAGAGATCGTTGAAAGAGTCAAGAAAAGTCATGCTGTGCCCCAAATTCTAACCTTGGTCAATTGCTTTCTGCAGGCATGGCTTTAATTCTCAACAAATTAGAAGAGCCGTAATGGAATGTGATTTTCAGCCTAGTGTGTGATCCCTGTCACATTTGCTTGGTCGCCTGTACAGAAACACTCGTCCCCAGCCTCGGGCTTTGGGTGCTCAAAATTGGGGGTTTGTAATTAAAGAATTAATGGCCTCAGTAATCATACAATTAATCGGCAGTTACAGTAATAGCCCACCCATTCTAAAGTGAAAAGGGGAGCTTTATTGTTCAGGAACTGGCCTTGTATGGTTGGACGCACAATCATAATACACTTTAAAACCCAGAAGAGCACTTACTGCCAGAAGTAACTACGTACAAGAGGCAGCTCAACTGGAGTCACTTGTCATGTTTAAACCCTGCAGGATCACAGAACCTTTCGTGAACATGGTGTCAGTCAAATAGACATAGAAGTAATAGATGTATCGTAGAGCAATATCAATGTATAGAACTATTGGAAGGTGCTGTGAAACTAATTATAGGTTGGTGGTACTGCAGACTGGGTGGTTACTATTTCAGAAATAATTACATTCAAATATAGTGCATGGATGAAAACAGAGTTAAAGTACACTTCTAGCATGCAAGCACACAACACAGACACATGAAAGCACAAACAAGACAGGTACAACTGAAAACATGCAGTCCCATATGGCATGTACTGTAACAGAGGATCCACACAGATGCTTTATCCTGTCCCTTCTGCCAAGTCTTCCTTGTTCTTTATGTTCCCCTGGTTTCCAATATAAATCACACAACGCTTCCCCCTCCTGCTGTAGGGATACGGGGGAGAAGTTTAGAGGCACAGTTGTGAGCTTGTTTTATGGTATTGAGATTGAGAATGCAGGGGGAAGACTGCACCCAGAAACTGAAACAGATATAAAACACACTCCCAAGGTTACTGCTGGTTGATACCAGTGGGTGAGATTGGGATTGTGTTCTTGCATTAGGATGTCAGCATTAAGATATTTTTAAGGTAACCTCTCAATAACATTTCACAGCCCTCCTCCCCTAACCTCTTCTCTGTCTCTTTTTTTTTGTTTCTCTTCTCCTTCCAGCCTGGCCCAATCCCACTACATCCGAGGAGTGGACGACCAGCCAATGAATTATGAATGTTGAACAAGATGACCTCCTCTCGGCAGCTGCAGATGATGAGAGGTCCTAGGTGGAACCGGGCCCTGTCCGACCCTTTATTTGTGCTTCTCCTGGCCCTCCAGCTACTGGTGGTGGCAGGCCTGGTCCGTGCTCAGACCTGCCCCTCAGTCTGCTCTTGCAGCAACCAGTTCAGCAAGGTCATCTGCACCCGCCGCAGCTTGCGAGATGTCCCAGATGGCATCTCCACCAACACGCGCTACCTGAACCTGCAAGAGAACCTTATCCAAGTCATCAAGGTGGACAGCTTCAAACACCTGCGGCACCTCGAGATTCTGCAGCTTAGCAAGAACCATATCCGTACCATTGAGTTAGGGGCCTTCAACGGGCTGGCCAGCCTCAACACCCTGGAACTGTTTGACAACCGCCTCACCACCATCCCCAACGGGGCCTTCGAGTACCTCTCCAAACTGAAGGAGCTGTGGCTGAGGAATAACCCCATAGAGAGCATCCCCTCTTATGCGTTTAACAGGGTGCCCTCGTTACGGAGGCTGGACCTGGGGGAGCTCAAGCGCCTCACATATATATCAGAGGGGGCCTTTGAGGGGCTTAGCAATCTGCGCTACCTGAACCTGGGCATGTGCAACCTGAAGGAGATCCCCAACCTCATTCCCCTGGTGAAGCTGGATGAGCTGGAGATGTCAGGGAACCAGCTGTCCGTCATCCGGCCTGGCTCCTTCAAAGGTCTCATCCACCTTCAGAAGCTGTGGATGATGCATGCTCAGATCCAGACCATAGAGAGGAATTCCTTTGATGACTTGCAGTCCCTGGTAGAGCTCAACCTCGCCCACAATAACCTCACCTTGCTTCCCCATGACCTCTTCACCCCCCTGCATCACCTCGAGAGGGTGCACTTACACCACAACCCCTGGAACTGTAACTGTGACATTCTTTGGCTCAGCTGGTGGCTCAAGGAGATGGTGCCGGCCAACACCAGCTGCTGTGCCCGCTGCAGTTCACCCTCCAGCCACAAGGGGCGCTATATCGGAGAGCTCGACCAAAACTATTTTCATTGCTATGCGCCCGTGATCGTGGAGCCTCCAGCGGACCTGAACGTGACGGAGGGGAGCGCGGCGGAACTGAAATGCAGGGCCAGCTCTCTGACCTCGGTCAGCTGGATCACACCCAACGGCTCCATCATGACCCACGGAGCCTACAAGATCCGCATCTCCGTCCTGAACGACGGCACTCTCAACTTCACCAACGTCACCATGCAGGACACGGGCACTTACACCTGCATGGTGAGCAACTCGGCGGGCAACACCACGGCGTCGGCCACGCTTAACGTGTCGTCCACAGACAGCAGCTTCAGCTACTTCACCACGGTCACAGTGGAGACCATAGAGCCACCGCATAACGAGGGCCAACCCACTGTGCAGCTGAAGGTGGGTCCCACCGCATCTGCCGGCTGGGAGTCGGTGTCGTCCACCTCCACCACGACCACCACCGTGCGGACGCCACTCTCCACCAGGGCCACGGAGAAGACCTACACCATTCCGGTGACGGAGCTGGGGGGGGAGGGCTCCCTCAACGGCCTGGATGAGGTGATGAAGACCACCAAGATAATCATCGGATGCTTCGTGGCCATCACCCTCATGGCGGCGGTCATGCTGATCATATTCTACAAGATGCGCAAGCAGCACCACCAGCAGAACCACCACGCGCCCACCCGCACCATTGAGATCATCAACGTGGACGAGGACTGCGTGACGGGGGGTCCAGCCATGGAGAGCCACCTAACGCTGCCCCCACTGGAGCATGAGCACCTCAACCACTACAACACCTATAAGACTGCTTACAACCATGCCTCCACCATCAACTCCATACACAGCTCGGCGCACGAACCCTTGTTAATCCGGGCCAGCTCTAAAGACAATGTACAAGAGACCCAGATATAACACTCCTTTTCATAATGAGACAATATCAAACGGAAGAAATTACACACCTTATGGACTTTATTGTCTGTTGGTTTGTGAGGACAATTGTTAAGAACTGTGTACGGCTAATCAGTGGTTGGTGGTGTTTATTCAATGACTTTGGGAACTAGGGTATGTCTACTGTTTCAAAAAGTGTCTTTACAAAACAGAAGTTATTTATTTAAGAAAAAAATCTATTGTGGTTTAATCAAGAAAAAACTGTATTCTGCAATTATTTTTTCAGCACTTAATTAATCATACCTTTCGTTTTTTCTTATGGCGGTTTACTAATATGCTTTCAAACTATATGTGAAGGACATGCTACAGTAAACATCCATCAAGTGAAAATATTCATTTCTGGTTTTGCCCTCGATTTTGTCTAGTACTGTATGTGATAGCAACCCATTTTTAACCCACAGACTAAGCGCTTCAGATTTTGTCAGAGATTTGCTCCTGACATAAATTAATTGATGGAATCTTTTGTGACCATCTGTTAATTTAGATGGATTAAAAGCTTGGTGTTTATCTGAGGGTGAACACCGGGACTGTCAGTGATGACATTTTAAAAATAACACAATATTTCATTAAATCTGCCACTCAAACACATTGGACACAGCTGTACTGTGAACTGTGAGCTTACCACCAATCCTCTGGAGACTATGCAGGCAGGAAATGAGAATCTAAATATACTGTATTATGAGCCAATGCAAACTGATAGAATGCTTTATAATGCATTTGGTCTCAAATTGATGTCATACAACACATTCTGAGTATTTACCTTCAATAAAATATGAATCATTTTTAGACAGGCCCTTTACCAGTTCCACGAACTGCTTTATCTGCATGGTTCTGTCACATACAGTATGAAGCTTTAGAGGCACATGAACCTCCCCACAACCCCTCATCCCTGGCGCTGCGCTTGCATAGCGACGCAGCGTGCAGCAGGCCCAGGATCTGGGGCGAGAGGGGGAGACCCTGGCTACAGCTGTCTGAGCACATTGTCCGTCATCTGTGTGCCATTCACATGTGGGTACATCACCCCCTCCATTCACACCAGGGCCGTGCCAACATAAGAAAGAAGAGAAGAAGGTGCCAGAGGTTATGCTGTGAGAGGCTTTAGAGATGAAGCACGTGGTGCCAGGCGGCAAGCAGATGTTCAGGTTGCACCTGCGTCCCATTGCTTTAGCAGCAACGCCATTTCCATTTTAATGGATGCACCCACAGGCTTTGGGTGGACACAGCCTCAGGCACACTCATTCCCTGGATACTGTTCAAAAGCCCCCATGGTGAAAAAGGGGTCTCGTAAATAAAGACGCCAAGAAGGTACCTTTCACATCTAAGACTTAGCCAGATGCCCCAGGTGTCTCTTTATAGATTAAGTGAACTGCTGATCTATATATTTTTTGCTCTCGCTTACTCCCTCCAGAATGTCAAACATCTAAGAAAGGTTAGGAATCTGTCCATCTTTACTTTGTTCTGTTTGTAGTTCATGAAGAGTAATATTATGGTATCAATTTGAAATAGTCTTTAAATATGTCAAAGAAAGAAGTCAAACCATTCTATTTTGTATGGTTGTCACAAATAACAGAATATAGAATATATTGCCACTGATCAACATCAGGCAGTGGGCCAAAATTCCCTGATGTATAAGTAGTTACTCCAATCTCAAACACACTGGAACATTATATTTATCTGAACTTAATTTGTAATTTATTTAATCACATGATACTTGATTTCTCTATGACATGATGATTTGCAATACTGTAGAACTTCACCGAAAGGCACAGTAGATATGTCACATGTCTGCAACTTTGTCACATGCCTGACAGTTACAGGTATAGGCTTTAGCAGTAGTAAACAATGTTTTCACTCCTTATGTGTGGCTTTTAGTCAGTGTTTGGGTTGACAGTGCTGGGGTTTGATCTAAGTAGCTTGAAATGACAGTCTATTCATCATTTACTTTTTTGTGTCAATTATTTGTTGAAATTTAGTCAAACCATCTCATCTTATGTGTACAGTATCTTTTGTTTAGGTGGGAGCAATATTCTATCTTTTCCTATTTTTTTTCGTTCTTTCTTTTCTCTGAGAGGGAATGCTGTTCTAGTGGTAGATTTATATAAAATACATTTTGAAAATAAAACAAAAACAAAAACAAAAACTTTTTAAATTTGATTTTACATGTGCCAACAAACTGTTCTAAAAGTGAAAAAGAAAAACATGGTGTAAAAGAATAAGAAATTGATTTTCATGTAAGCATACTTTCATGACCTTTAAAAAAATATGAAGATCGATTATAGAAAACAGAGTTTGTAGTTCATACACAAAAATAAGGTTCAAAATAAACTATTGTTGTTTTTTCTGTATGGTCTGATTCGTTTTTTTTCCACTGTTTTCTGGTGAAGATGGATGAACATGCAGTGTGTCATTCAGAGAACATGAAATCGCCACTTTTCAGAGCCATGACAGTTGAATGCTACAGAACAATTATTTCCCTTTCCTTGTTCAGTAAATCATAATTACAGGGTTTCCAACAGTTTATCATGAGTAATGCTCTTATAAATGGTTGAGTTTGCATGGGGAATGATTATGAAATTAACACTATCACCTTTTTTTGTCAAAAGTCATATTACAGAAATTGATACAAACCAGAAAAGTGTGAAAAATGATGGCCATTATTCATTTTAATTGTAGCACAATCTGTTGAGTTATTTGTAAAGTACATTTTTATTGAAAATAATTGTATGCCTCATACACTTTACTGTGACTATATGTTTCTGTAGTAATTGGTAACACTTCCCCATGCCTTAAACCGCTTCAATCAACAGTAAGTTCCGATGTGCTTTGTAGGTGCTGATATCCTCACACTTTATTCCCGGATGCTGGTTGCTCTCAATTCTCAAACCATGGTTTATAAGCCTTCAATTAATCACAAAATCTGATTTTAATTCCAGATAATCTCTGGAAGTCTATTGTTAGCAAATTTTACATAACGAAGGGACCTGATTTGGGTAGGGGTTGGGGGAAAAGAAGAGTTTATGAACACCTTTATCAGGACACAAAGATGTAAATGTAATACATTTAAGGAATTGTATTAAAAAAAATCTCTAATGGAAGTTCTAAGACAAACATTAATTTAAATTAGTTCTAACATTTTGTGAAATTACTGTAAATATTAATTATACATTGATACATTTCTGTCAAGTCACATAATGATTTAACCATTAATTCCAATGGAAATAGGTTTGTCTTTGGCAGTGTGGGTAAATCTAAGGGGGAACTCCCTACCTTGGAGCATAGCTAGCTTACCATAAGTACATACAATAACATGGCGGGGAGCATAGGATATAAGATTCCCTGGTGGACAGGAATAGTTTCAAACAAGTAGACTTTTTAACAAACAAGTCAAAAGCCTCACAGAACATTAACAACATCTAGTAGTGACAATAAAGAATACAGTATGGAGGAGCTGACGAAGGTGGAGGGTGGCAGAAATTACATCATATACAGGTTCACAGCAATGTAGGATTTGTGAGCATGTGTGTCCGGGTCTGTGAATGCATGCAGTATTCGAGTCCTCTAAAGGGGGAGGCCTGGATCTTCAATTAGCACAACTGTAGTTGATTGCGTGAGTGACATCAGCTAATGACGTGATGCGCTGCCCAAGTGCCATGCCAGAACAAGCTCCAACAATTTAAAGTGTGTAGAATGATTTCCAATACACTTCAAAGTATACTAAGTAGTAACTGGTAAAGTACAGAATATTGGCCACTGCTTTTTTCCATGCTAGGATTACATATTATGTGTTGACATAATATATTGTTGAAAAATTATTTCAGTTCTATATTATTTCCTCCAGCGTATGTGTCTGATAGGTTAAGGAGATACAGTATGTGTAGGCTGGAGTTGAGTTAGTGAGACTGCAGAGTATCTGCAGAGGTCAGAGGTCATGCATCTGCCTATGGATGAGGTGACCAACCAGGGGAAAGGGAGGATGGGATATGCTGTACAATGAAGGTGGTTTAAGGACAATGATCAGCTAATAACCCCCTAAGTGGCTAATATGACAACAACAACCATTGAAGCTCACATGATGAGGCTCATGATACATTAATCTGATGTCAACTTTGGACTGCCTCAAATAAGTCACAGAATATTGTATCAACATCCAGCCAACCCAAACAAATCAAATCTGAAGGACTAACCCACAATGTCTGCTACTGACATCTGTCATTCATATTCAGTAACTAGAGACCATCTCGGTATCATATTAACATACAGTATTTTGATTGGCCAGAGAAAATACAGGTACACATGTTCACCTATAGGAGAGGTGACAGGATGATCTGTGTCAGATCAGGATAGTTTACCCAGCTGAAGGAACGTGCCCAACATGAAGACAAAAGTGACAGGAAAAAGACATGATGGCTCCCCATGTTTGTATTGAGCTCCCCGACCGCATTTTTTTTTTCAAACTAGACTTTAAAACAAATATTTAAATATTGGTTGCCCTATATTACAAATAATATCCATATATATTTGTTTCTGTAGAATGAGAGACAGGAAAATAAACTGGGGGGTTTTGCAGTCTTGCATGAATCTATTACTTTCAAAGTACTGCTGCAAACCAGATATAGTGTGGTTTGCCAGCAGTTAGAAGGCATAACAGTAACCACAGCAATCTCCTCATAGTAGGTCCTATTCTATATCAACAATGTAAAAATGGATTACATACAAACACCTTTGATCAGCAACATCTTTATGGTCACTCGTGTTTTTCTTTATATTTTTAATTTAATAAAATCTTTACTGGCAAAGCATCAATTCAGCAATGGTCTGAATGAACATTTTGCTAACTAAAGGGACATCCAACAATTATAATTATTTTTTTACAGCAGCAACTTTAACAATGAAACCTATTTTATTATGAAATGCATGACATGTTATGTACATTTACCATACATGCTGCAGCAGTCAAGTTGCATCATGTGTTGTACAGAAGCAATACCTTGATGGACATATCAAATTCACAGAGACAGAGAAAGAATGAACACATTTTCAAAAACGTTTGTGAGCCACATTGTATTCATCCCCAAAAAATAGGTATGCATACGTCATTATACAGTACATACGGCCTGTGTTCCTGAGTTGCTATATTTACAGAAGTGAGGTTTGTTGTAATCCAGCCGCTGGTAACCACCACTGAGTTCCACACTAAGTAGGTACACCTGCCTCACTTTCCTGCAATGGAACCTGTACTTCAGACGTGTGTCAGTTTAAATGCAAGTCCACAGACTGTGTGTGTGTGCGCGTGAATGGAGTATGTAAGTGTTTGCCTGACTCTGTCTGTGGATCCATTGGTGATGTGGAGTGTTAAAATGTTACGTAAGACACCCAACATCTGCTTCTTACTGTACTGTTTCCTGACCCAGAAACAAAAATGAATGGGAATCTACTTAGGTCTTACTTTTCAACTTTCAACTTCTCAATCGACAACAGCATCAAGGTCCAGTGAAACCATGAACACAGGAACAGGATCATGGATAGGATCACGGATCCATGTAACTGAGAACCTGACATGGCGCTACTGCGTCGTTATGTCTATCAGACATACACAAACACAGCCCATGCGCACGCTTCTACTAACAATGTCTTGACTGATGCCGACCTCATTCCGTTTGATCAAGGTCAAGCGTGTCATAATTATTATTCAGAACAGCAATCTCTTCAAATCCACGGCTATGGTCCGTGGTTCCACTGGTGACTCCCTAACAGGCCATTACCACGCTCCCTTCTCTTCATACCTCTTAGAGGGATAGAGGAACTCATGATCCATGCCAGGCCATTGTGTCCCATTCACGTGTGTCTCTTTCATTGTACAATACAGTGTCTCTCTAAAGTAACCTTCGGTGACAGAAAGCACAGATCACCACTGAAGTGTACCCTGTGCACACTTTTATTCCTCTTCTAAGCAAGCAGCTTTACATGTCGTTATACAACCCTGCTGAAACACTGGTAATCTCTCTTCCTTGTCTTTCTGCAGTTCCATCAGTCCTGTTTGTCACTTGTGCTTTTAATTCATCAATCTTGGAATCAAGCCCAATGGACAATTCATTACTACAGGCTGCAGTACACACACACATACAAAGACACAGTACTGTATTTGAGCATATGGCCATTACATTTCTTGTATAATAGTATGTGTTAAGATGTGCCAGAAGCAAGGCGAGGTATAAAAGAGGGAAGCTCTGAGAGATTTTCTCCATGCTCATTAAGAGAGGGGTAATGAGTTTATACCAGACAGAGTCTGGGAGTAATTAGTCCTTTCTAATTGTGTGAAAAAGACCTGGAATAAATCCATCTTCGAGATACATCGGAGAAGAAGAAAAAAACACTCAAAGGCAGACTCGCAATTTGATGGAAGAGAACAAATAGATAAAGTGCCAGTTTGACAGCAATGTGATGACACCATTCAATAGAAATGCATCAAGACAGTAATTAAGATCACCCTCTAACCAACGTTGGTGTTATGCACTTATCTTTTGTTGTCAAAATGGTCTGTTCTACATCAGGTTTGAGGAAAACGAAGATAAACGATTAGTCCAATGATGTAACAATGATATTTGTCTGAAAGACTTTGGACATCTTTGGACGTCTTCAGCAGTGTAACTTAACCATTTCTACTCAGACATTTTCATGAGAAGACAGGTTCAAAAATAGAAAGACGGGCAGAAGAAAACAAGATTTGCAGCGTTGTGGCTGTATTCGGAGGGGATCCATGTGCAGGGAGTGATTGTAAGACGGAGATGGAGATTGAGGGTGGATATCCACATGCTGCCTGGGATTGATAGCACTGGAGCAGGACGTGTGCTGCCTGCCATTACTCTCCAATGTGGTTATACCAGTCGTTCACTGTGGGGCCATCCAAGAGTATGTTGGTCCACAGAAACTGAGGAGGCTGATAACTTGGAAGGGAGAGAAACCAGTGGAGGAGATAGTCAGGGAGTTCTGAGCGAGGGCAGGAACTTGCTCAACTCTTTTTCGTTCAGTTTAACTGTCGGATTGGGGTCGGTATCCTAATGTTAGGATGACGTTTGCCCTCCATGTGTGAAAAGTGAATTGAGGGCAAGAATTAATTTAGGGGCAGAAGGTCAGTGTGTCTGGAAGACGTGATGAAACGAGGCCTCTGCTGTGTCAAAGTCCGTGGAGACACCTTTAGGGTGGATGAATTTGGAGAAGTGATCCATGTCTACCAGAATGGTTGTGTAACCACTCGAGGCAGGTAAATCAGTTCTAGACGTTGCTGGTGAAGAGTGTCTTCAGATGTGTGAACTCCATGTGCATAATTCACAAAGGTGGGACTGTTCAAAACAGAACAGAAGTCAACC
Organism: Osmerus mordax; assembly: GCF_038355195.1. Lineage (NCBI taxonomy): Eukaryota > Metazoa > Chordata > Actinopteri > Osmeriformes > Osmeridae > Osmerus > Osmerus mordax. The sequence goes on from NC_090053.1 coordinate 7,852,560, forward strand.
TCCACTGAGGGCTTCTCCTACCTACAGGGAGCCGTGCTTCGCCCGGACTAGCAGCTCAGGCCGTTTTGTGAACCACAAAACAGAAAAAGTCTTTTAACATTTCTGGTGCCAAGATGCCACCCGCCCCAGTAGCTCGAGGCATTTCTCTCTCCCTTTGAGCTCTGTCGGCTTTGCTTTGTGGAGTGATGTGCTGCTGATTGGCTGAGTGGTAGCCGTGCTGCTCATCAGCTGAGGATGGAGTGTTAAGCCTGAAGATGTGGCCAATGAGCAGGCCATGAGGCTCCTAGGGGCCATTCACTGTCCCTGGTGCTGGAAAAATCTGTAATGTGACTCTTTGTGGATGCAAGAGGATGTGAAATCTGTAGTTAATGCTTGAAGGTGCATGTGGAGTTCTTAAATGCTATACATGGTAATACTATGGCAGAGATTTTGGTCTCTTTTTATATCATCAATGTAGTGGAAATCATGTATTTCAGTCACATTCCAGTGATATTAAATTTGGTCTTGGCAGCTTGTGCCTGTTGCTGCTACTGCTGTCCATCAAGGAGTTGGATGTGGTCTTGCCCTGTACATTACCGATAAAGGGCTTGCCCTGAAAAGCACTCTGTTTATAGGCTTGAAATGCAACTCTCTCTTTCTCCCTCCCTCCTTCACCATCCTTCTCTGCAGCCATGGCAAAATCCTCCCTCCAGCTTACTCCAGCCAGGCTGTGTTGTCTAAAGTTTCCGTTCCACTTCGTCTGGCTCTCTAACATATGCCACTACCGGTAATAATTGCTCTCAACAAAATCCTTTTTAATGCATAGATCTGTGAAAGTGTGGAGATACACAGTGCTGACTTTGGTATTCTGCACTCTAATGTCCAGGATATACATGCGGACTAGTGATAAGAGAACTAATGACAGAGAAAAAGGATGCGAATACTTTAGGTTATGCATATTGCTCTTGAACTAAGTTCCCCACATCTATTACGTGCCGGTGACAAAAAATGACATGCAAATAAAAAATGTATCCATCTAAAACTACGACCAAAAATGTTTTCAGAAAGAGCTATATCACAGATGTGCCAAACTGCTGTGGCTGCGTCTGTAAGCCCAGAGATTGTGAGAGATTAATGAAAAATGAGGAGAGTTGTAAACAGTCTGAAAGCAAGAAATGACTAAGTGCTGGCTTCCACATACAAATGGTGTGGGTCACAAGGCACATTTGTTGTAAGAGATTAATGATCAAAGCTCTGTTACAAAATTTCTGTTTTGACTTTCAGGGGAGGAAGCAATGAGCTACAAACAAATGATATATGTTTGTAATTGGTAGGCTAATAATATATTGCCCACCAATTAATCTTGCCATCAATGTGTTGTGAGTGGAGAGGGCTATTATTACTTTACCACACCAGAGGACATTTGTCAGATACTATGTATTATGGCTGGAGTCCAAAGACCAAAACTCCTCTCACCACACTGTAGGTTACTGTACAGCTATGTTCATGAGTACCACTAATTCCAAGGCAAATACTACATACACTTTAAACAATCCTTAAAAATATCTGACTGGATTATCCACCCAGAAAAATTACTTTCTTTGTTAACCTATAAAGTCACCTGTATTCCCAAAACACTGGTACATTATAATGTGGAACAAATAGTTAATTTACAGTTATCAAAATGTCATTGTTCTAAACAAAGTAGATCTATGATGACATATTGTGTGTGTTGAGTAAAATATAAATGTGAAGATAACGTGTTTTTGTAAACCCTTAAATATGACCAGAAAAAGTATGGTTAAGGATGGATTTTTTTCATTTTTTACTTCACAATGTAGTATCCATCTGTCATATGACCTCTCTCTGCTATCTGCCAATCTCTCCAAAATGTATTTTGTATTATAAATACATTTACACTGATGTAGCTTTCTTCAAGTGCACATACTAATTTCTATCCATTTAAGAATTAAAGTAGTAAAACCAAGAAATAATCCTTGATGAATCTTCACTGTTATTATTCAGTTGCTGGCATTACTAAAATATTTGAGCAGACTACAACAATATATAACTAGAATGTGGAAATACAGCATCTGCTTCTATGAACTGAGAACAGCTGGCTTTAAACACCATGCAGCTGGATCTGGAGTGAGATGATATCTAGGACGGAAAAAAGAATCCACTTCTCCACTGACTTGGCAAAGAAAATAAGCATGTGTGGGCAAAAAAGATCTCTTACTGGTCACGTATTACTGTGTGTGGACACTGTGTGTGTTGTGTGTGCATGTGCACAGTTTGTTTCCATCCTCCCAGTAGTCATTATGTCTATCTGTAACTCACTCTTTTTTTGAACTAGAAACCTTTCATACCACCCATTGGTGGTTTGCAGACTTGTCTTTAACAGGTCTCGTCTGTGTGTTCACCCGTCTGCCAGCCCCCCTCTCCCTCTGGTTCTCTGTGCCACCTGGTCTTGGACAGATAAGGCCTCAGAGGAAGCTCTTCCCTATGAAGCACCAGCGTCCTGGTGGGTTGTTTAGCTATAGTTAGACATCTGGACTGCTGCAATGAAAGGGAGGCTGCACACATCACTGAAACCAAAGTGAGTAAAAGTGGGACATGGCTGATTTGCACCAAAAGCCAGTGAACAGACAAGCCAAACTCAACATGGATTGGGTTTGTAATACAGAAAGTAGAGCTTTGTTTGTGTTAGAGTTTGTTTTTGTTCCTATCTACCAAAGAAACCCCAATGACAAACATGTTTGATTCTGTCAATAATCATCAAGCAGACACTTCATTACAACTCATCTATCATTGTTTGCATCACTCATTTAACATTGTCAACGGATAGATAACATTTACATTTATGCATTTAGCAGACGCTTTTATCCAAAGCGACTTCCAAGAGAGAGCTTTACAAAAGAGCATAGGTCACTGATCTTAACAACGAGATAGCCCCAAACATTGCGAGCAGCCAAAACATGAAGCATACATTGTGGAAAACCAAATAAGTGCCAAAGGGAAGAACCATAAGAGCATGCAGTTAAACATGTTACAATTGAACAACATGAAACTCCCCACAAGAGTGCAAGAGTGTACCTGTAGAAAAAACAATCAACAGTAAAAATATTTCACAGCGAGTACAAGAATTTGAAACCGTTACAACTAACCAACAAGAGCAACAAGTCTCTCAATACGAGTCATTGTGATCCTGGAGGAAACTAACATCAGGTCCAGCCAAGCATTCCTAAGTGCCGTTGTACTCCCGGAACAAGTGTGTCTTGAGCTTTTTCTTGAAGGTGGGGAGACAGTCAGTGTCCCTGATGGAGGTGGGGAGTTGATTCCACCATTGGGGGGCCAGACAGGAGAAGAGCTTGTGTTGGGACCGGGCGCTCTTGAGCGGTGGGACCACCAGACGGTTGTCAGAAGAAGACCATAGGTGGTGGGGGGGGGGGGGGGGGGGGGGTGTAAGGCTGGAGGAGAGACTTGATGTAGTCGGGTGCAGTCCCGTTCACCGCTCGGAAGGTCAGTACCAGAGTCTTGAATCTGATACGGGCCGTGATGGGAAGCCAGTGGAGGGAGATGAGGAGCGGGGTAACGTGGGAGCGTCTGGGTAGATTGAAGACCAGACGGGCCGCCGCGTTCTGAATCCTCTGGAGAGGGCGGGTTGCGCATGCTGGGAGACCGGCGAGCAGTGAGTTGCAGTAGTCCAACTTTGAGAGGACAAGTGCTTGGACTAGCAGCTGGGTGGAATGCTCAGACAGGTATCTCCTGATCTTCCGGATGTTGTAGAGGGTGAATCTACACGACCGGGAGACCGCAGCAATGTGGGCTGTGAGGGAGAGCTCGTCATCCATGGTCACCCCGAGGTTCCTGGCAAAGGATGAAGGGGTCACCGTCGCCGATCCGAGGGTGATTGAGAGATCGTGGGAGATGGAGGGTTTGGCCGGGATGATGAGGAGTTCTGTTTTGGAGAGGTTCAGCTGGAGGTGGTGCTCGGTCATCCAGGCGGAGATGTCTGCGAGGCAGGCCTCGATCCTAGCTGAGATCCCCGGATCAGCCTTTTACATTCATATACTTAAGCAAGCATCGATGATGAAAGCGGTTAATACATTTAGTGACTTTTTTACATTTACTCAAAAAAGCAAATGAATTCAAAACAATCCAATAACTGAAAAGGGACATTTATATATTTAGAAGACACTCTTATCCAGAGCAACTTACAGTAAATACAGGGACATTCCCCCAAGGCAAGTAGGGTGAAGTGCCTTGCCCAACGACACAATGTCATTTCGCATGGCCAGGAATCGAACCAGCAACCTTCTGATTACTAGCCCGATTCCTTAACCGCTCAGCCACCTGCCTCCCTAGTAACATTTGAAAAGACATGTAAAAAGTAGTTTCCATTTAAATTTAAACTATAAAGATATTGTATTGTTAGAAACCAGCAGGTTTCTAACAATATGTCCACTCCTTTAGGACTCATATTGTCAATTGTTGGGTGACTCTTTTTCATTGATCCATTTATGCATGCATTGGCAAGGATATGTAATTGAACTTACTGACTCTGAACCCTGACTCTGTAACCTGACTTTGTAACTTGACTCTGTACCCTGACTCTGTACCCTGACAAAATGCTCTTGGATGTTTATACATGTTTGCTGTGTGGAGTTTATTACATTATCACTGTTTCATAGTTTTCATTCATTCCTGCTGTATAGTGCTACCTCACAATTGAGTGCACTTTGTACGTCAAATATAACCAAATCAATTGTTCACTCAAAACAAATGGACTAATTCTTCACAAACTATATGAAGGGGACAGCTTAAAGGACATTTAAACACTGCAAATTCAAAACAATAAAGATAATATAACACACCTGTACTGGGTATTAACCCAGTGGAGTGGAGTTCCTCCATTAGTGTGCTTTGGTTGGTGCCAAGCCCCAGTGCTCATATCAGATCAATAATTCGGTTAACAAGCAGAATATGAGCAATAGTTCTGTAAGATCCAAGGAGTCTCTTGTAGAGTCACATTTTTACTTCATTAGCTTCATTAACACTGTAGATTCAAAACAATAAAGATAATATAAAACATCTGTACTGGGTATGAAACCATCACCCAGTGGAGTGGAGTTCCTCCATTAGTGTGCTTTGGTTGGTCCCAATGCGTTCAGATCATTAATGGGGCAAACAAGCAGGACATGAGCAATGGTTATATAAAATCCAAGTAAGTTTGGAACTCCTGGGTTCAAATACAAGCCGGGAACCTTTGTACACAAAAACGTACTGGGATTCATATACTGTACAATGTTTATGCAATTATTGCATGTTTGTCTTGTCTGTAGGCAAACAAGCTTCTTGTCCACGTCCTGTCAATCCCCATTTTTTTACTAAAGATTGTTGAATTGTTCATAAGTAGGAGCAGAACCTAGGTAATACAACAGTCCAAAAGCAGCCACCACAGCAGTTTAATACACAATTTGGGTTAACAACCATGGTTACGCTCATTTGTTAATATATGTGTGGATATTTTATAATATCTTCTGTCATGGCAGTTTTTGAGAGAATCAATCGTTCAAGCTGAAGTTGGGTGAAGTACAGAGTTAATGTTTATTTGACGTATGACGTAAACATAATAACGTTACCAACATAACATAATCGACACACAAACATAAGACAATAACACAAAGACAATTCCATACCGCTCCATTTAGCATTCTAGAATGGAACTGGAAGAATCCAGCCCACCAGCACTGAAGGCCCTGAACCCCCAAGAACATTTTTCAACAGACCATTTAATAGATCTCAAAAGTTCTCAAAAGTCATTGGTCCATCCTACAGACACCTTTTTTCATCACGTGAACAGCTGACAGGAAATGCCTCCGAAAAAGTCTGCGAAAGAGTTCGCTACTGATGAAGAATATGTGACTGTCATTGTCCTCACAGAAATGTTAGAACAACAGAAAGTGTTCTTTAAATACATGATGGATCTCCAGGAAAATAATTTTAACACAGTAAACAGTGAGACCCAGATACTGCGCTTAGTGTTTTCACTAAACTGTTAGTTCCAGTTATGGATAAACATGCACCTGTCAGAAGGCTAACTGTTAGAGCTGTTAGGGCTCCCTGGGTCGATGATGAATTAAAAGAATGCATGGCTCAGAGAGGTGATGCAAAAGGAGTGGCAAAAAGGTCAGGCTGCACATTTAATTGGCAAGTATATTGTAAACTTAGGAACTATGTCACTAAATTGAACAAAAAGAAGAATAAATTATTTTACGAATCCAGGATTAATGACATAAAACATGATGGAAAGAAACTCTGGAGCACCCTAAATGACATCATGGGCAGAAAGAGCAACCCGACTCCATCTTTCATTGAGGTGGAAGGGACTTTTTTAACTAAACCTGTGGATATTGCCAATTATTTTAACGATTATTTTACTAACAAAGTTTATAAACTCAGGCAGGAAATGCCAACACCACACTATGAGCCATTGTAGTCATGTATGCAAGACAAAATATTGAATGACAAGAAGTGCTCTTTCGAATTTTGTAAAGTGACTATAGAAGAAGTGCAAAAATTGCTATTGTCTATCGATAATGATAAACCACCTGGTATTGATAACCTGGTTGGGAAGCTACTGAGGATGGTAGCGGACCATATTGCCACTCCAATATGCAACATCTTTAATATGAGTCTTGACAGTAATATGTGCCCTCAAATCTGGAAAGAGGCTAAGGTAATTCCTATACCGAAAAACACTCGTGCTGCCTTTACTGGCTCAAACAGTCGACCAATCAGCTTATTACCTGTTATGAGCAAACTGTTGGATTTTTTTTTATTTGATCAGATACAATGCTACTTCTCAATGAACAACAGGGAGTCAGGTGGCTGAGCGGTTAGGGAATCGGGCTAGTAATCTGAAGGTTGCCAGTTCGATTCCTGGCCGTGCCAATGACGTTGTGTCCTTGGGCAAGGCACTTCACCCTACTTGCCTCGGGGGGAATGTCCCTGTACTTACTGTAAGTCGCTCTGGATAAGAGCGTCTGCTAAATGACTAAATGTAAATGTAAACAACTTGACAAGCATTTACCAGCATGCTTACAGGGAGGGACACTCAACCTCCACAGCGCTCACGTAAATGACAGATGATTGGTAAAAGATATTGATCAACAAAATATTGTAGGAGCAGTGCTATTGGATTTTAGTGCCGCCTTTGATGTAATTGATCATAACTTGCTACTGGAAAAACTCAAGTGCTATGGCTTTACACCATCTGCCGTAGCATGGATCGAAAGTTACCTAACCAATAGGAAACAAAAGGTTTTCTTTAATGGAAGCCTCTCAAACCCAAGACATTTACAATGTGGAATTCCTCAGGGATACTCATTAGGACCATTGCTCTTCTCGATTTTTACAAATGATCTCCCACTTGTTTGTAAAAAAGCCTGTATGTCTATGTATGCAGATGATTCAACACTATATATGTCTGCACCAACAGTTAAAGAAATCACCTCAGCCCTCAACAAAGAGTTGCAGATGGTATTCAAATGGGTATCTGATAACAAACTGGTTCTTAACATTTCCAAGACTAAGAGCATTGTATTTGGGACAAAGCAATCATTAAGCTCTAAACCCCAGCTGAACCTGGTACTGAACAATGTTGCTGTTGAGCAAGTACAGGAAACAAAGCTTCTGGGTGTAACTTTAGACTGTAAACTATCATGGTCAAGACATATAGATCTACTGGTGCAAAAGATGGGTAGAAACATATCTGTGGTTAAAAGATGTTCTTCTTTTTTAACACCTCATCTGACCAAACAGGTTCTGCAGACCCTGGCACTGTCACAACTAGATTATTGCTCGGTAGTCTGGTCAAGTACCACAAAAAATAACCTAGGGAAGCTTCAACGGGTACAAAACAGAGCAGCTAGGCTTGCCCTTAAGTGCACACCAAGAGCAAATGTAAATAACATGCATGACCGACTCTCCTGGCTGAAAGTTGATGAGAGGCTAAAAGCATCACTTCTGTCTTTCATTCAAAAAATTAACACATTAAAAACCCACGACTGTTTGTTTAGGCAGCTCACACTCAGCTGTAATGTACATACATACCCCACCAGACATGCCACCAGGGGTAACTACACAATTCCAACAATTAAAACAAACTCAAAACAACGTACAGTACTATTCAGGGCTATGGTTGAATGGAACTCCCTTCCAGATCACATCTCAAAAACCCAGAACAAAGCTAGATTCAAAAAACAAGTGAAGCAACACCTCATGGCTGTTTGCACTGGATACTAGCATGTATTACTAATTTGTATTTATCTACTCATTTATTCTTTTTCCTATTTGCCATCTGTTGTCTTTGTGTGTTGATGGTTAGGTTATTTAGTCTTTTTTTTATTTTTTTATTTTTATCTGGTGTTTGTATGTTGATTTCTTTTTTGCTATATGTTTTTTTCCTTTTCCTTTATCTGTTGTTTGTATGTTGATTTCTTCTTTGTTATATGCTTTTCCTTTTTTTATCCCTATCTAGCCGGCCCATTCAAATATGGGTCGAAAAAGACCCATAAGACCCGCCTTAATATCTTTGCCGTCCAATCACCGATTTTATTTCTGAAAACTGCCAGATACTCATGACAAGTTAAGCTCAAAGTACATATCATTGGTTAAGGGGTTACTGGGAGGGGGAAATAAATGTATCGTCTGCAACGGCAGCCATTGTTTTTCGAGGCGGAGCCAGAGCGGAGACCATGGGAGATTGCCTACAGTGTTAGATTTACAGCTTCGAATTGAAATCTGAGACGATATTCTGAGTAAAGACAAGTTTATTAATATGTGTTGTCAATATTGTCAATTAAAAGTCTAAACTTTTTACATACGAAGAATTTGTTTGTGGGAGTGATGCGAGTTTTTTCCAGAAAAAAACTCGCGTTCTGCCGTGTCCGGCAGGACAGGCAGTAATGACGTTAGTAGCACTGTTTAGCCTCGATTTGAGCAGATTTCTAAAAAACTTAGAAAAACAACATTAACTAGCTAGATTATATACACTGTAAGCTAAATGTACATGCCTTGTTTGGCCAATTCGGTCGATTGTGGAAGAAACTCCAACGTTTTTTAGTTATCGAGAGGAGTATCCAGCCATAGCGCTAGCTACTTTTGGGGCAGAGAAATGTAGGTTTCCCCCATGTTTCCACGTGTTTCCATGTAGTCACTAGAATGGTCATAACTTTTAATCAAAATATGATATTTCTAATCTGTCTTCTGTTCCACATTGCCCACAGATGTGTGGATATTCCACCTGCTCAAAGTTTTCCTCCATCTTGTAATTAAAGTGGTTAAAAATGAAGTTGTCTGATGAGGTATGGTGGATGGAGAAGTTTTTGTAAAAAATGGCTGCCTGAAATCACCTTGATAAAATATGATTTGCCTTAAGTAATCATATATTTATTCACATCATAAAAATCCCCTAGTTCTGTTCTTCAATATGGTGTCAACAGTTAAGGTGTATGATTTAATATGAAAATTCATAAAATTTGCATATTAATATGAATATCATATTTCAACAGCATATGGAATGTTTGGAATGTTGGCTTAGGTTGTTTGGTACATTGTTTTCTTGTGTGGACCCCAGGAAGAGTAGCTGGTGTCTTTGGCATCAGCTAATGGGGATCCGAATAAAATAAAATCAAAATCATACAGCTATACCAAATCTCTTCTATCATTGGTTAACTCCTTAGAACAATACAGTTGAATCCACATTGTCTTCAGACCAACTGCTTCTTCCCCCCCAGGTGACAAAAACTCTCCCATGTCATCCAGACTTCCTGTCTCTAGACTTCACGTCTGCTAGTTAGGTGTCATAAAACTTCAAATGACATCTCTACCAAATTGTACTTATATTGTCCAGTTTGTTATTTTGAAGTCTTAAGCCATACTGCATACTGTAGTGAGTTTAATTATTGTGGTATCTCAGTTTTTCATCCTGCTCAAAGTACACCTTTATCCCCAAAAAACTACTGAAAGTCTGACAAATTCCTGCTCTTTGACATAATACATTAAAATGGCCTTCGAGTCTCACCTGTTATCTCATGCAGTATGTTTCTTAGCAAAATGCCCTTCCTTTTAGCCATGATCTAGTACACCCAAAATTGCATATGTGTTTCTGCCTGCCAAGATACCAGGTTTTAAAGGGGGGACATTGGTTGAAATGGCTTAATTTGATTGCTTTGATTAGCTCAAAGTTTGCAGAATCATGTAAATCATTTATATACATACAATATACTATTTTCTCTTCTTGGCATGAAAAAAGTTATTTCATGTGTTAAGGATAACATGTGTGGGCTTTACATAAAACAACCTTAATATGTATTGCAGAATGTTCTGTCTCTAACAGCACTCCGAAATGTAGATCAAAAGTGACGACAGCTTTTTCCAATTTATAAAAATGTATTTATCTACAATTCGCCCCAGGCATTCCTTTCCATCTAGTCCCCTGTACTATCAGTATAGCTTTTTGGATGTAAGTCAAACTTCAAGACTTATCATGTTGATGTCTATTCATTATCTATATTAGATGAAATGGAGTGTTCGCTTTCTTTCATCAAGTCCCAAGGTACCTTTTATTCACTTGCTGTACTCTCTTTTCCAAACACTGGTTCATTCCACAGAGAGGAGACGTTTGCCTCAGGAGAGACTAAAGTAAATAACATAAGCTAGAGAATTATGGATAATTAATGAGGTGAGTTAGTGAGACAATGCTACATGCACTTATAGATAAATCAAAATGGCTGTAGTAGAAGCAGATCATGACTGACAATGTTAAACTTAAATTGTACATTTCCCAGGTTCCACTATAGAGCACATGGAAATTGTCCGGTTAATGATCCAACATCTCAGAATAAGAACTAGGAATCAATTTTCTTTTCAATGCATAATTATTGACAAGAACCCAAAACGTTCATGAAAATGACAGTGATTGAATAATGATACTGATGTGCTCAGCCATACGTTGGGACTCATATAATGTTTGAGTCATCAATGTCCAGTACATTCATCACAAATCACTTTAGTAGGTATACCCCCATGGATGCAATCAGCTGTAATGTTGTTTTCTGCAATCCCTATCTTGGCCCAAAGCCTCGTCTTTATCATCCAGCCTTGCTTCCTCTCTGGGCTCTCTCTATTCTACCATTCCTGCACCATGAACCTGCATTATTTAGATAACATGAATAATATATGCTGAGACCCTCGAAGGCTAAGTGACCTGTAGGGGAGCTGATAGAGTGTGTCGTGTGCAAACACACAGCATTAGCAGAAGGAGTCATTTCGTTATGGAGATAAGCAATGATTCATACAAGCAATCTCAAATCATTCCAATGACCGCGTATCAGTCCGTTTCAATTATTTACCAGCAGCATGAACAGTATTGAGATGTCAACACAGCCCTGTGTAAGACAGGTCAACGTCCCATGGTATACTAGATTTTGTTATTTGCAGGAATATGGAGGCCTCTTTCAAGAAAGACCTCTTGTAGTGCCTGTCAGTGCGGGCTTATAGGCCAGGTGAATGACAATGTAGGCATGATGTATGCTACTGAACAACAGAGATTCATTCTTTGGTTCTGCTTTAAAAAAGACAATTACAATCTTTTTCAATGCATCAATTTGCTTCAGAAGATGAAAATGTCCATTAGCAGGGCATGGGTATATATAGAGTCTGACAGATGTCAATACATCATAAGGTCATGCAACTGTACATTAACTTTGTCAAAAACATCTATAATCCGTAGTCATAGCATTTTTTATGCAAACTATCTTTGTTTACCACATTATCCTAGTGTGCAATAAACTGCTGGTGGCAGCTAAAGCTAATCTGAGTCTTAACAGTAATGGACCAGTGGGTTGATTTTGGGTTTCAACAGCTAATACCTCTGTGTGACATAAGGGTGGGATTCTGTTGTGGGGCCAAGGTGCTCACTCAGAATAGATACACAGTTGGTGTAACTAATCACCTGGTGTATCTTGTGGAGGTACGTTTGAAATCCCTGGGATGCCGCCCAAACAGAGTCAAGACGCAGTTCTGGAGCCTTAGCCTCTATCAATCTTATTAAAAATCTACAGCTCACATTTGTTAATGAGCTTATCTTGATTTAATCCAGATTTTCCTCTCTGCTCCCCAAAACATGCAAATCCTGTTTTTGACTGTTTGAAGAAACAACCAGGCTGAAGTGTTGGATATTTTGTAAGAAGGAATGGGTTCCATTTCTGCTGAGGGTAGAGGATAAACTGTCTTAACTGAGTTTCACAACCCCCACAACACAGAGATGGGGGATGATTTAAACCAGTAGGTTACTTCTGACGCGAACCAAAATACAGATAAAAAAGGTGAAAAATGAGTGCCCTTCAAAAGGATAGTGTCTGATACGAACGTGTGCACATCAAACAATGATTCTTGGGTTCCCTGATTACATTTTCCCATGACACCGTAGGATACATGACATATCAGCATGGAATTTAAAGGACCTTGCACGCTGTATTTCAGAGCCACTGTCTCAGCATTTTGCCTCCATCTTATTTTCATAGGGGGTAAATGGGGAGTCTGGGGAGTCAGGTGGCAGAGCGGTTAGGGAAGCGGGCTTGTAATCAGAAGGTTGTAGTTCGATTCCCGGCCGTGCCAGATGACGTTGTGTCCTTGGGCAAGGCATTTCACCCTACTTGCTTCGGGGGAATGTCCCTGTATTTACTGTAAGTCGCTCTGGATAAGAGCGTCTGCTAAATGACTAAATGTAAATGTAAATGTAAATTAATAATTGAGCGAAAATTATCTATCCTAAACCAGAGGCACTCTGGGGGTTTCATTTACATGATTACTGTATTTTGTTTTTCCCCTTGAATATGATGGATAGTTCTCCAAATTTGGATGGAATGAAATGCATCAGCTAATTAGATTTGGTCAGACAATGCCATGGCGCCTCAGTCCCAGCAAGGATGGCTCCCTCTTCCTACAGCATAAACACCATGCGCACAAGCTTAAGATGCACGTGGAACAATGAACACACAATAAACTTTCTCTATTCCACTTACTTTTAGTGATTCTGTGCGGACCCTTGCTCGCCATTCCATTAAATCATTAACAATAGCCAGACTTTGAATTCACGCCCAGAAAATAGGATGTGAAAATTATACAGGTTCCTGCCCTAGTGCTTCCTGACACGACCGTATGAATGAAAGCAAGAATCTGTCACACGCCCTACCCCTTAGGAAGGTGCCAACACCTGTGGCATCAAGCCTTTGGCTAGGGCTCCATTCTGGCATGGGCCAAAATTACTAAGGAGAATTGGATGGGTTGGTACAGGAGGATTGCAATCCCGTAGTATGAATAACGGTGAAAGGAGGTTTCAAACTTCTAAAGCTGAAGATTGCAGCAAAAGACCTGTGGACCTGTGAATACGACCATCTACTGTATGTACAAGCCTGTGTGGAGTCCATTAGCCATCTTTGCACTTGGTGGAAGGGGATGAGGCACCAAGTATAGAGGAGAGTCTGAGGACAATATACACACACATTTTATATTGACCTGAAGGACAGCTCCTGCTATAAAGCCTTCAAAACGCTAGAGTGTCAGACCAGAAAATATTCCTCTTTCCAAAACAGGTCTCGAGCATGAAATACACTCCCAACACGTTGTAGCCTTGTCTGTGTACATCACAGACTCTCCTCCAGAAATGGTGTGCATGTGTGTCCTTGGTCCCTAAACCAATATCAAGGTGGTGTCCCTTTTACTCAATACTTCAAATTTTAAACAAGCACAGCCCACTACAATTAAAGGAAATTGTTTGGATTTAGTTGTCAGTAAGTGTATTTGGAACAAAGCTAAGAGACAATTATTCTGGGCTGTATATATAGGGCTGAATATTATTGAAACATTGATCTGGGAAACATTACAATAATAGTGAGTTTTGTCCATTGAATGTTGGGTAGCAGACCTTGTGTTAATGTGCATAACCTCATTGTCATGGCATAGGTTCATTACTGATTGATACACCGTTCAGAGGAAAACCTTTTAAAACAATGTTATATTAGTTCATTTCATCTAGATATCGTGGCTCTAAACTTCAGTAAATTCTACATGCAAGTTGTAGTGTGTAGCTTTTAACAGCCCACGAGATGTTCTGCAAGCCATTAAAATAATACATTCATCCTTGAAAAATGTGTGTATGCTTGTGTGCTTCCATTTGCATCTTGAGCATATTTTGTCTCCATGGCTTTGCTGCAGGAAAGGTTAAAAAAAAACAAGGCCCATGGGTAAAGTGCTAAAGGAACATTCAGGTAAGTCTGACTGAGAACATGGCTGAGAGGTAATCCCCTCAAGAGCCCAGACGTCCAGTACCTCAGAGAGGTGGTCAGAGAAACCTGCATACTCAAATTATTCTGGAAACTTCTTTCCAGGTAACTGGGCTCCTCCCGGGGAAACATGACCTCCGCTCTCCTTCATCATGGGCGTCCCTGGAGGATCTGACTGGGAGAAGAAGAAGAAAGAAGAAAAAAACAGTCTGGTGAGCTACCGAGGCGGGGATAGGAAGACGGATGGGAAAGGACAGAAATAAACTGGAGGGACAGAGACATTTTGCATTGTCGCTCAAATGAGTGGTGCCTCAGGCAGGACGATGGCGCGAGCAGATGGTTGGACCCATGTGCCTTCATGAACAGCACTGCAACATTAGTGACGTGGTTTCAAAGGGATAGACGGAAACTAAATTGTTACACTAAATTATAGAGAATGGATCTGGCAAGGAAAACATAGATTTCATTATCTTGTCTGGTTGAATCAAGCAGTCTACTGTCAGTGTATTCTGTGGAGTTAAAAACGAGGCCCCTTAAAAAATGCAGAATGGCTAGATCACAAGTAGGTTTTTTTTGGTTTACAATCTGGTGGTGGATAAATGAAGTAACACGCTCTAGAGCTTTTTTGCTCCAGCAATGTTTAAATAGGCTGTCCCAAGATATTTTTACAAAATTACAGCATTGTAGCAAGGGGATAGAATGTTTTAGCATATGTTTCTGTGGACATGCTATTGTTTCATGACCTATTTGGATATGACGTGTGCACTAACGTGGAACTCTCAAAAGGTAGAGTATAAATGCTCAATTGCATCAACAGGTTTGTGGTTTACAGAAGTTAATACACATCCCTTCATCCAATCAGAAAAGCTATTCTTCCAAACTATGTTATGAATTACACTCATTAATATGAATACACAACAGTAACAGTCTGCTCTTAGATTTTGAGACGTCTGTCAAAGGCCCAGACAACCTGCAGTTTACACATTCGTAGACCCATGACACATATTAGTTTAAAGACCACAGTAGGTCTTTAAAAAACACTAGTAAAACACGACATCACTAATCCTAACCCAAATACTGAAGGGTACACTTTACACAACATCATTGTAACTTACAAAATTAAATGAAAAAGCAAACCTGTTGCCATAAACCTGTGTAAAATACATCTTTAGAGCTTTCATTCAGCTACTGTTTGAAAGTGATGAAGAAAGTGTTTGTCCGTCTCTTCATAAACGGAGTGACTAAGTTCAGTTGAGTTCTGGATTTTAATACGTATTTATCAATCTGCAGATTGGGAGAGAAAACCAGTCTTCTGACCATAAATGACAACACAACACCAAGCTTAGGTCTCAACCAGGTCTCTCTCCGCTCCGAAAGCCGGAGGACCATCTTTTATAGGGCACAGGAATGTAAACATAGATAGTGACAGTCAGGCAGTAATGACGTTACAACAGTCTCAGAGGAAGAGCTTCACAGCTCCCAACACATGACCACTCAGACTAGAGAGATCATAGTTGGCGCTCTCCTTGTAGTCATGACAAAGGACGTTTACCCAGTACTTTCTCCTGATCACGAACATCTATTAACCCTGACACATAGACACAATCTACTGTTATTAATAGCAAGCTTACATGATAAACGTACTAACTAGTATCCAATGACTAGTTCTATTGATTAGTGATTAATGTAAGCACACAGGAAATCCCAATTTCTTCCACAAAAGACTCCCAGGTACCATGCCCTCTGTCTGTTCCAGTGTGGGAGGGTTCTCCACGTTTATTTCCATGCCTTTGGGGATGTATAAGCCTTTGATCTGGACATTCATCACCCAAATACATTTTGTTCCTGCATTGAGCCTTAGATTAATGAATTGGCACAGTTTGGAGGATTCCGCCTCTTAAGACCTGACCTTCAAATGTGCAGCTGCTAGTTGCAGTTGGCTTGGTGTTTTACAAGATTGTGTGCCTTGTAAGTAAGTCTGTCAGGTTCTGTTTAGAGCTAAATAAATTCAAAACGATCGCTCTTCATTTTCACCTCTGGGAGGACATTTATTGTTTTAATTGATTCATGAGTATGTTATTTAGCATTCATAGGATTCCCAGCTGTTGCTCCAGACACAACACAGCACTTGCACATCAGCCGCAGACACACACTTTCTGTATCTAAACTACCTCTGTGATATTTGCACTTTCATGTCAACATGACTGATTCATGATTTTACTTTACAATTTAGCCTGTATAATTTCAGTAAGTGAAAGCTCTGTTTTATGGGGCATTTTTCAGTAGCACAATCATGGTGTTTGGTCCATGCCCAAAAATAAGCAATTAAGCATACATTTTTATCACGTTTATAAAACAGCAAATATTTTTAAAAAGTGTATTATGCTGTACTGTACTATATAAGGGGCAGATACAATAATATACTGTAGAGTAATTTCATAAGAGCATTTTATAGGATAAAATACAATCTGATGTATATTACATAGAGACACTTCTGGAGCTCCTCCAAGTTATTTTCCAAGAAAAAAACCTTTAGGGTACACACAGAAGGATAAACAAATACATTACAATGGACTGGATTGTGAAACTAAAGCTACAACCATTGTTGTCCTTATAATAATAATTTGGTGCAGGAACATATTTGTTATAAAGGGAAAATTATGCTGTCTAAAATGTGTGGAATTCTTAAAACATTTTCTTCATGGTCTTAACACTTTCATTGGTTGACGGAGGAGGCAGATGAAGTAGAACATAGTAATAAAGACAATACAAAAAAAAACAGTCTAAGGAAATCACAGCGCAATGAATTGCAGTTGTCAAGGAATAGTCAAAAAATCTCATGATTTGTTCCACTGAAGTCCATTGCCACTGCTTTGTTTCTTTAATGGAATATCACCTGTAGAGATGAAAGCCCAGCTCCTGAGAGAAGCATGGCTTAGAAAAAAGCTATACGCTTACAATGGAGAATTCTTCCAAAGTAGCAGAGTGCATTTACAAGACTAGCAAATGACAGAGCACTGCTGCGTGTCACTACATGTTCAGGGTTGGTTGTTAACTTGATAACTTTGGGTTTTTGCCCCTTGCTTTCTGTTTTATGTGAGGATTGAGCCATGGTAAATTAAGGCTTTCAATGCCCATTCTTTCAGTTGGAAAGTTTTTCTATTGCTCAAAACACCTGAATTGATACAAGCATTAGTTCCTTAGAGCTTGCAGTACTGGACGTGAGAAGAGACTCATTGCCGTCTAACCCACAATCCATGAATGGAAATGCAATGGATGGTGGCAGAGGGAAGATCAGTATAAGGTATTGTCCTGTAAAAAGTGTCTTACTAAACACATCTGGAGCTTGACTACCTGCAGTGAATAACTAGTGTGTTTTGTCTGCAGTGTTTTGCAGTGTTTCACAGTGTTTTGTGTGGCCTTCTGGCTGGGTGTCCTCAAGGTCAGGCTGCAGAGTGGTGGATTTCACATTTTTATAAATCTGATTTAACCTTTCCCCAACCTGTTTAATCTTAAACTGACAGAAACAGATGGCCCCAATTCTAAGCCATTGATCACCCATTTGAAGCAATGACCCACTTACATGATACGACTATCAAATACTCAATTTTCCCTTCAAGTTCCGGGACAATTTCCATCTGATAGTGAACATAGGCGATATGTTTCATGGTAACTTTAAACACATTTGAGGAGTGTCTTCAATGGCTGTCTTCAAGGTTACATAACATTTCACGTATTCCTAATGATAAAATCTACATCCATGGTTATGACTTCAATGAAAAGAAGCATTTTATTGTGTACACAGAACTGAAACACACACACATGAACATACATACACAAATACATGACACACACACACACACATCCACACCAGGGGCGTTGTTAGACATAAAACTCTACTGGGGCTAAGGCCCCTATTCATATCCCTTTTTTATCTTCCGTGCTGCGCACAATGCACTACTAGGCTATAGAAACTCCTCTTGCTTAACCCACTACACAACAGTTCAGGGACGCAAGTTTGATATCAACTTTGGCAGGGACATCAATAGTTACTGTAGTGCGAGAGCACAATTTCTTTTTGCATTCATTTGAGCACAAATACAGTTTTTTTGAGCTTCATGTAATATTGTTTTTAGGTTTTCGTCAAAATAAGATGATCGGTAGGCCTATCATTTAGAAACTGTCTTTAGTTTTGTAATGTTTTCTTAGCCTACCTCAATTCTGACTTGTGTGCCGAGTCCGACACCTGGACTTCTGAGTGCGTGCTGCAGTGGCTATTTGGCAACCTCAGAAGAGTGTGCTAACATGGAATTCTGCGTGCATCGGTTTGTGTTTTCGGTTAAACTGCTTTAATTTTACAAGCGTTGATTGGGTACTGCGTTTATTTTTTCCGGCAGTATCAATCTAAATTAATGCACGGACTAAAAGTAAATTGTTAAAACTCAAACTTTAGCTTTTACTGGGGCACAGCAGATTTATACTGGTGCACGTGTCCCGGTAAAAAGGGTCTAACGACGCCCCTGACCCACACAATGTAAATGAATTGAACAAATCCGCCAAATCACTACACAAACCACATGCAGTTTGCACACAGTCTCAGTGATGCAGTAGCCCTCCTTCTCTCTCAAGTCATCTACTGAGATTTGTGTTCAATTTGGAGAGAGCTTCTGGGCGACAGCCAGGGGGGAGGGACTTCATTACCCAGCCTGCACTGTGCATAGCCTCCTTGAGAATGAAAGAGCCCATCAGACTCGGTCCCAGGTTTACTGCTGAACGATAGAGGCTCAAGTTAAGACACTTAATTTCGTTTTTTCCATTCTCGCACTCCCCTCACCACACACACATAAACACACACATACACTCTCACACATACTATCCAGTTTGACAATATAAAGTTTTAGGTCACCTTGCTCCATGATTGGAGTTATTATCAAATAGCTGGGAAATCACCCTCTCCCGTGAGCTAGATGATTTAACCTGATGGGGCGCTCCTCAGCGTCTTTTTGAACTCCTTTGTACTGAATGAAGAACACAGTTCTAGTTATTTCATTTATAATGCATTGAAAAGGGACCAAACCCAAATTGAAACACATCTCATTGATGCTGTCTTGATAGAAGATGACCGTAGCAAGGCAGGCTGAAGCACACCGTTTCTGGTGATGGTCTTGGAAGCTGGATGGTTCATGAATTCAGAACTGAGATAAATAAATGTCTTTCAATTCCCAATAGTTAAAGTACAATAGCAAAATAGAAGCTTCGGAATTTACCTTTTTTGCATCCGCGCTGACATCCTGACAACAGCTGTCTGCCCAAACAGTCTCTTTATATATCTGACACATGTTGAAAACCACGCTGAGCATCCTTCAGTAATTGAATTGTCATGTCGGATGTGTGATGTTCCTTCCTTAATTTCCATCTGTCTTACGATATCCTAAATACGTCCAATCTACAGTGAGCAAGTGTGTGTGTGTGTGTCTGTGTTTTGAACGGACCAGGGTGGACAATTGAGAGAACACTGTTACTGACAGACCATTTTACACACCTTGTTATCTCTGTGTCAATCAGAATGTGGTCCGACGCTGTGGCGTTTCATTTGGCTTATCTGGGCTCACTATCGGTCATTCCATTTGTCATGTTCTGACAGACAACAGGAAATGGTGGCCTTCTAATAAAAGTTGTCAATGTTCTCCTGTTAAAGTGACAAAACAATCTATTTGTAACAAGGGCTAATGTTGAAGGGAATATTGACATCACATTTAGCTAAAAAAGAAAGGTATTTACTCTGTGTTCGTGACAAGCTGATAATTCAGGAGGCAATAGAAACAACACATGGGGAGGATACTTAGCATGTTATGCTATAAAAACAACATTTGACCTGGACGTATTGTAGTGCAGTCCAATTTACAGCCTTCACTGTCTCTGGTGTTGCATATGTTGAGAGATGTAGTCAGTGGTGTGCGATTGAAACAGACAACATGAATTCAAAATATAATTCTCACCTTTGGGAAAATAGAACCAAGATGTCCAAGATAAAACAGAAGGCTTCTCAGAGCACTTCCTTGGAAAGTGCAGGGGGGTTCTTTGTTTCTGTGGTAGTAGTGCTGTTTCACGGGGGGGGGGGGGGGGGGGGGGGGGGTGAAGGTGAAGGGAAGAAAGAAAGAGGAGTGGAGGCAAATGTATGAAGATATGGATGGTGAGTGTGACACAAAGAGAGGGGGAGAGAGAAAAAGAGAAAGAGAGCAGAGGAGGATAGACTCGTCGCAGGGAGAGGGAGATAAATTGAAGGAGAAATACAAGGAGAGAGTGGTCCTCAGCATGGGTAATGTTTGGCATGCCAAGCAGGGTCAGTGTATCCCACTATGGCTGTTTCCACGGGAACACAGAAACAGAGCACTGCGTGCCGGTCGATTCCGCCTCCTCCGTTCGCCCACATAGGGCAGGGACGATTTTTTGGTCTAGTCTGTGTGTATGTGTGTGTTTATTCGTGCAGACTCGGTTTGTTCTCAGTTCAGCTCAAACAAAGCCTACAGAACGCATGAGCGAGTAGGAGAACGTGTTAAAGCATGAGCGTTACATCGCTGCAGGTATGAAACTAAAACCCTGGAAGAACCAGAAGAGGTGTTGGTTTAGGGGGTGGGTTCCTGCGCATATTGCTTGAATCCTTTGAGTGTGTCTCGTCTCTGAACGTTGTGAGCCTAATCCAGTGTTCAGGGGTGAGATCTCCAGGGAGACAAGGAGATGAGAGATCCTCCTGTGGGATACCGCTCTGCTCCATTTTCTTCCCGCAAAAATGTGCCCTGGTTAGCAGACCTCCTTCCAAACATGATACCGTATTGTGCCTCTGCCACTTTTACAACTTGTTCAAACGTTAAAACATACATAAGGTGTTGTTTAATTACTGCATTTGGCACTGATGTAATGCTTTTTTCGAGAAATCCACTGTTGAGGCGAGCAGGGATGCATTTGAGCTTTGATTGTAAGGCTTTAAACTTTGTCTTACATGGACAGATACATAAAGGAGGCAGGAGAACACCTGATAAGCAGAAGAAGAGAAAAGAAGATCGGAAAGATAGGGAGAGAGAGAGAAAGAGAGAGAGAGAGAGAGAGGGATAGAGAGAGAGAGAGAGAGAGAGAGAGAGAGAGAGAGAGAGAGAGAGAGAGGACACTATACTTATTATCGGCTGCTAATTACATGGGTGGAGGCCAATGTGAGGGCAACACAGTGACACACAGCAAAGGCATCATTAAGGGGAACGAAGGAGCGGATAAAAGATGACAAAAATGTAATTAGTAGTCGACAAGAGTCTACCAGTCGCCATGCACACGCATCAGGCAGCGACGAACAAACAGACGGTGTGGTCAAAGTGTAAAGCATTCTCTGCTGCCACGGCGATGGGCAGTCTTAAGGTGAGCACTCATTAGTGAATGAGTGGTGCTGCATGGGAGATTGATGTCGGTGTTCCCAGCACAGGGGCCTCTGAACTAATGGTGAACTAGAACAGAAATAACTCCTCTGCTGAGGTGCACTGATGGCACAATTGGGATTCAGTTAAATATTTTTATAAAATGCAAATAGTTTTAAACTGAGCATTATGACCATTGATTATTTGCATCCCCCCAACAACTAATACCTCATTCTCTTTCAGAACCATGTTCATCTGTAAAAAATGATTTATTTCCCATTTTGCTCCAACATCCTTTCAGTAGTCTATCTCCAAACTTGAATTTCAATCCCACTAGGCTAAATAGGAAGAAAATTCCATGAGCTGCCACACTAGGAGACGGTGATGGGATTAATCTCCTTGCGTATGTGATTACCCCCAGTTTTCTCTTGTCGCATTGAGATCATTGTAATTACACAGCAGCACTATTGCCACCAAACAAGTTACACGTTCTCAGCACACGAGAAGAAACGATTGAGAGTGCTGAAAAGGGCACTGAATGAAATTGTCATGGTGTAAAACCTCCACAAGGGCTTTCCTGGTCATGGCCAGCAGCTGCCTCACAAGTTCCCCATTGAATAGTAATGAACCTGTTTCAGTTGATCTTCATTGGAAGTGGGTTTCAAAATAGTTGATGAAATCCCTGATCTCGTAGCTTCACACTTGAACTGAACCTTTCGTGTAATGATTTGATTGTTGCGGTCATGGTTGACACAGTAACAAACATCCCACTAGCTATTTAAGTGTTTGGGTTGAATCACAAGCTCAGTGTCTTTGTTACCGAGTAACAAAAGCTCAAATTTCATGACAAGAAGAAGTAACACTTTATAAATGGTCCAACTCTTTAGACAGTGGAAACTGTGTAACTCTGATGTGATTAATTAACACTTTTCTTACCACAACAGTAAACTAAAAACCTGTACACAACATTAGAAGAAATCCTGGGAATCCTTCTAACAGAAGCACCTGACTTGTCACCTGTAGGAAAGGTACGTGAGGTGGGATGTTGAAATTAGTTACCTTGTTGAAACACTCGCATGGTTAGGTTTTGGTGCAGGTTAGACGTACTGTCATTTCTACAGTACAGCTGAAATAACCTACTGCAGCATCTACAAGGATAGTTTCTGTTATTAATCAACCTTAAAGACAGAGATCAAATATTTCCTTTTGACAAACATAGACCAAAGGAGTTGTATTTATATTTAAAAAGAAATGTAAAAAAAAAGAGTTGTTTAGAAATCCTTACTGTTGACTTATCAAAGCATTAAAATATGAAATATTAAAACCCCTGCTTGGATAAATGTTTACTCAAAGTTCCTGAATTTTGACTTGCAAGCGTAATTTTTTTGCAATGGCTGACAAATTATGTGCTCACAGTGTTTGCAGGGTTACTAATAAAACCAAGATCTGCAGTTATGCTACATATTTTTTGGCTGTACTGTACATTCCACATTCCCCATTAAAGCAAAAGCAGATAAAGTGCTGCAGGTTTACTCAGACTCAAGTGTAACAGACTTCACAGACACAAACTAAAGTTTACTGGCGACTGTAGCATAAATACTGACTTCAAGTTTACTGTGGGACAACAAACTTCAATAATCTTAAGAGATGACATGTTTGGAATTAATCTTGCCGATCAATTCATCATGTCTGACTCACACTCAATATTTCTCTAGTCTTATTTTACAACTGAGCAAACAATAATTTGAAGAAGATGATGATTTATTTACAAGAAAGTGTGCTGCCAGCCACAGAGGCGATATGCACTCATCATCACAGTATGCACTCTATTGTAATCAGTGAGGGGATCTATAGCAGTCTTTATTTTGTGCCTATTGCAGTCATGTGGTTACAGTGTGTTGTGAGCACCACTTAAGTTGAACACTAATCAATGCAACATTTGCACATGACTATGAGGGTGTCTTGATTGGTAAATGTACTTTAGCAGTTCAGATGGCAATGTGCAATGTAGAAATAGTACCAGGATGCTTTTGTAATCTTATGACATCAAATACTGTATTTATTTTCTTGTAGGCTACACAGTTTTGGGTCTGAGATCCTAGAGTTAATTCTTGGATTACGGTACAGGTTTATGTATGGAAATATTGTTTGAAAGCTGTTGATCAATGACAAATAAAACTTACCATTCTTCCAAGTGAAGGGTTGTACTTTTCAATTTATTCAAGAAAATACGGTGATCATGTTCTGTGGCACAGACGCTTGTGGTAAATTATCCCAGATTTTAGTCTGGAGACCAGTCAACATAAACATGTTGTCTAAAAGAGCCAAACCACCCATGGAGATGCAAGATGTTAGAGTCGTATTGCTCACTGAGATAATCAGTTTAATCTCATTCAGATGAGTCAATACTGAAAGGTAAAATACCCCAGTAATGTTGTATATACAATGTAAAGTGTTGAACATCATTGATCAAATCATCCGTATCCATATCATTCATAAAATCATACTGGATTTCTACCACCTGCTGCCACTCGAGCTAACATAATGTTATTTTTACACCCTGTAACACTTCTAGGCTTGCTTCTGGCTCACTGGCTGTGGGCAGAGGTACCTTTTAATACTCTCCAATCACCCCAAGCCCACCTTCTCTAGCTTTCATAAAAAACAAGAGGAAGAGATCTTTGTAGACCCGAATATGTTTTATTGGTTAATTTCGATTTTTGGTCAGTTATTGTCTTCCGGGACAACATAACAGTTTTGTAGTCAAGCTTACACAAGTTAAATAGAAGCCATATGATAACAATCATTGTTAATAATAACGCACATGGTCAGTTTTAGGGCGCTTAAGGTTAGCAACGTCCTCCTGCTCGTGTGTCATCTCAGCCATTCTAATAACTTATAATGGTCTCTATCCTTGCAACTTAAGGATTAATTGTCATTCATCTGGAAATTTGAGACATAAAAATCAGATTGAGGTGCATTATGGAATCTGCCAAAGAAATTTTGGAACAGTGTCTCCCAATTTTTTATCACCCTGACAGCCATTCTAAAAGGCCATAAAAATCTGGATTTAAGACACAGGGTACATTTTATGAGATTTTTAATATTGTGCTAAATGTCAACGCCTCTTACTCAAAGACAAACCATTTGGTATATAAAAACTTTCTATTTTGCAATCGGAGCAGGGACTAAATTCTAACCCAGTGTCTTCTCGCAGGACACAGTTAATAGGAAAACAAAACCTGGACTATGCTCAAATAATGGTGGCCACATTAAACCAAAGCAAACTTTGGTTTATGAGTTACAGGTCAGCCCCCATTCGTGGTTGTCCTCTAATCTCCCCTAAGGGTTTACAGGCAGAAAAAGAGGGTAGTCGTGGCAGAATGACCTTTTCTCTAACAGCTCTTCAGTTTAACGCCACAGGACACAATCCTCCACTTACGCCTGCAGTAGGGAGAATCAGATATCCTCACTATTTTTGTCTTTAGTCATAAATATGCATGAATGTTTTAAATGACCCCAAATAACTCAGTCTAGTACCACCCCTTTAAGTGGCAAGTACATTTACTTTACAGATAGTGTGTAAGTAACATAGTTGTGTGTAGTTGATTAATGGTTTACAAAACAACACAATACAACTCACTTGTGTTACTGGACAAATACTTTTTTGCAGTTTCTTTGTCCAATAGTTATTGAGCGGCTGCAGATTTGACAAATGGTATGTGACACAGGATACAAGGTTGTTTTTATAAATACAAGAAATCAGTCAGACTGTAAAAAATGCACAAAATGTTGTGAGGATTACCAATTGAGTCATGATTAGACCTCTGTGTGTAAGCACAACCAACAAAAACAGTAGTATTTACATTAAGTCCAGTTAAGTTTCAAGTTAATGTGAATTTTACTGCTCTTCTGACAATAAGACCCCTTGACTTTTATTGGTTTGATTTTCCATCTGGCCACACTGGAACTAAGATCAATAGTGTTTTAATTGTCATCCCTTTAGTTTGGCTTCCCACCTACACCTGGTCATCTCATAAATATTCAGCCTAGGCTTCACGAGGACTTCAGATATAGCCCTCTTCCTGTTTAAATGGTACAAAGCTGTAGGACATTACATTTACATTACATGTATTCATTTAGCAGATGCTTTTATCCAAAGCGACTTCCAAGAGAGAACTATACAAAAGGTGCATAGGTCACTGATCATAAACAACGGGATGGCCCCAAACATTGCGGGTAGCCCAAACATGAAGCATACATTGTGAAAAAGCAAATAAGTGCCAATGGGTAGAACCAGAAGAGCATGTAGTTAAGTGCTGGATTACTCCCGGGACAGACACACTCCCCATGTGTTTGCTGGTATTGCTTCCTTTGGAAGTCATTTTGAGATCTGTATCACATGCAAAGTAAGAAAGGTTAATAGATCAAAGTTCTAAGAATCGTCCATACTGTTCGTATGGAACAGTAAAAATAACTAACGATCGCCACAACATATAGCAGAAGAGACAAATCATGGACCATAAAAGCATATATTTACCCAGTCTTTTGATTTTAGCTGTTATCAAGCTATTCTGGTAAGACTTTAACACTACAGTCCCACTGTTGTATTGAAAAGCTAGTCTTGAAAAGGTATTGATTGCCAGCCTTCTCCATGATGCATACACAAATGAGTCAAGATGTGGAAAGGCGAGTAATCACTTAACCATTAGAGAGGTTTACTGGTGTTTGGACACTGATCATTGCCATTCACAATGGCCTAATTAATCCTGATTTCTAATCACAAGAGATTGCCGCAATTTACAGTGGATAAATTATATTAATTACTTAATTTTATTGATTTGAAATATAGCAGGATGCAGATGGTTGAGTGTTCATTTGCATTTTTGAAGGTCTAAGTTCCTGTGTTGATCATGGCTGGAATCAGTACATGTCTTTCGTTCATGTTCTCAGCTGAAGTGTTCTTATAGCTCAGTCATGCTACTGTGTGAACATAGTCTTGTTTGATTGGCTTCAGGCATACAGTGAGAAATATCAATATTGTTAAACACTGTAACCTGTATGTTAATATTTGATAAGATTTAGCTTTGTAGCAAGCTCTATGTTTGTACACGACTACCACTAACTTGTTAACTTTGATTGCTATGACATCAAAGGATTACCCATGGGAAATGTAAGATACCACTGCAGCAGCTAGTTTGGAATGCACTCAATGTGTGACATTTCACATAGATGACACTCCATAGACTTAAAGCGGTGAAGCCATTTGCTAACCATGACAAGATAGTCTAGATTAATTGGATTCTATATTTTGTTTAAACTACGTTAATGGCCATAGATTGATTTTCTTTTCAATAAGACAACTTAAGATAAAATAAAAACAATGAAAAACAAATTTACATTAACATTCTGTAGATTGACAGTGTAATGTGGTAGGTTAGTTGGTTTGTAGAATTCACTCCTCAGTATAAGTCTACTGCGCCATTGCAAAGTTAGCTTTTCTGTGTTGCGTATCGGGCTAAAGCTATGTTTAGGAGAGGCAGTTGTTGCATGTATGACTCAGAACCCAGTTCAAACCCCTGCGTAGGCAAGAAAGGAAGGAAGATCCTAGTGACCAGCGAGTGACATGATGAAAAATCCTAGGGTGAAGCATGATTTTTGTATCCACGATTGTATTGTATTTTTGCGTCCACGGCCCTCATTCTGATCAATAACATGACTTGATGTCACAGTCAGTCGTGCCTCCAGCTTTTTCCTGTTTTCCTGTCTGTCTCAGAGTGTGGTGTGGCTTCTCTCCTCAGCTGGTGGATCCGGATGTTCCGTCCTAGTTGTTTGAAACAGTTCCATTCCACCCCTATCACATTAGATTGCATGTTATTGTACGGAAATAGCTATGTGCTGCTTGAAGCACTAAGCCAAAGATCGGTGTAAAATCAACTCATCAATCACTATGAGGCATGCGTAACAATGCCACAAATATTGCCCACACATTGTTTCTTGTAACATAACAAGACTGTAAGTATCATGGATGAAACAACCTACAGGATAACAATTCAATAGTTTCAATTCATTTGCACACATTATTTTCATTGCAGCATTCTGTCAAATGTTATATATTTTGTCTTCTCCATTCGGTCTTTTGTTCTCTTAGTTCACGATTTACAAAGTAATGTGTACCCTCAATTTTT
Organism: Osmerus mordax; assembly: GCF_038355195.1. Lineage (NCBI taxonomy): Eukaryota > Metazoa > Chordata > Actinopteri > Osmeriformes > Osmeridae > Osmerus > Osmerus mordax. The sequence continues at coordinate 7,880,484 of NC_090053.1, forward strand.
GTGTTTACCCCTCAGCCAAGTACTGTTTAATCTTTTACATTTAAATGTTTCTTTACATGACTAAAATAGGTAGACATTAAGCCATCAATCAACCCCTCTTACAAACTGTCAAAATAAAGGTGCAGTGAAATTTGATGAGCTGTACTTAGAAGACGATAACCTTTGTGCTGAGATGTCAGGGCACAGAGATGCCAGCATGCGTCCGATGTGTGGATCCTCCTTTCTCAACAATCTGTCGCAGGCTTTTTTGTTTCTCATGTCAGCTTCGCCTTCCCATAATGCAGGGGTGAAATGCAAGTCAGGACTGCGTGCCTCTCTTTATGTCTCTCCCTTTCTCTCTTTTCCTCTCTGTGTCACTCTCTCCCTCTCTCATTCATGGTGCATGTCCCTCCTCGTCACCATGTGTCCTCTGTTTTTCACTGCTCTTTGGAGCATCACAGCGGGGTACATAATTAGGACAGAGCGGCGACAAGCAGGTGGATTTGCATTGCAGCCAGGATACTGTTGAAAACCTCTTCATCTTGTTGCCTTGTTGTCAGACCTGTTTTGGTCTTACCCTTGTCAATTTTCCCTCTAAATATCTGGTGCTACAACAGTGATTATTTCAGGCTCCATTTTAAGGCAAAGGTCCTTTTGGAGGGATGTGAAAAACACTGGTTATGCCAAGGAGGTGGTGAAAATAGAAAAGCCTGTGGAGTTGATTGGGACACCATTTGCAGTAATGTGTACAGCATGGCAGGCACTTCTATATGGGTGAATTGGAGTGAAGGGCAGCATGTGGAGATTCACATTAGGAGGCGTTTCAATCTTATCTAAGCCACTCATCCCCTTTCTCAAACCTACAGTGTGTGATGTACAAAAGCAAACACATTGGTGATTACACACACAAGTACTTAGAACCCCCTCCCATCCACACACACAAAGAACACCGTCCCGACAAACACACACACACACACAGAAAGAACACCCCACCCTGCCCGATACAAACTTACACACAAAGAACACCCTCCCCCATTTCAAACACATACAACCACTGTCAGTCTGGTCCACAGATGCCTCCGTCAGCATGGGTGCCTGAGTACCATGTCCTCGTGAACACTCATCCAGATCTCTCTGGAGCTGCACCTGCTGCATCCCCTCCCCTCCAACCCCATCCGGAGGCACACTGTCTGCACTCAACCCTCATCGAGTCCAGCTATTCCCTGCTTCACTGCTGTGCAGTGCAAACCTGAGAGACTTTCCAAATATTTATTTATTTATTTTCTGTATGGCTTCTGAAATCAAGATAAATGTGGTGCTGGCACAGAGCAATGAGAGCTTGGGCGGTGTGTGTGTGTTTGTATGTGTGTGGGTGTTATAGATAGAAGACAAACCGACAACAAGATTAGACACACGGATTTGCAGTCAACCCACCTCCTCAGGCCTACCTGGGCTTCAGTGAACCTATTTGCATGTTGACTTGTGTAATCAGTTGTTTGCTGTGCCCTCTAACAGACAGGAGTGATTTTGAGGAAAAATGCTTTGGATGAAAAATCATAGTATTGGAAGGGAGTAATGCAAGTAATCCACTGACATAACGATTGGAGGTGTCAGCCCTGACACTAGAAGGTTACACTTTCAACAATGCATGCAGTTAATCCTCTGCTTACACAGCACCATCATGAAGACCAGGAAGAAACAACATTGATCAAAATAGCCACATCAAAGATAGGTTTGAAGCGAGTTAATAATGTGACCAATCCCATAAACAAACTCAAATATAAACAGTATATAATGAGCAATGAAGGGAAACTTACAGTGCATATTGAAACTCATTTGTTGCACTAAAACATTGTCAGATCCCAAAAGGCATATGCTGAAGCCTGTAGCAAGTACAATCTCATATCAGTAAAACAAATGACCGACCTGACCCTCCTCAACCGTGAACCTTCGACGACCATGACACACGTAGGCAGGGACAGACTTTGTTATGTACAGTCGCCGTCATGGCCTCATATTTCATATAATCTGCACTCTCTCATGTGTCTCTTAACTGCAGGGAGCTGTTACCAGCAGCTCAATATGGCTGACTGGGTGACTGATTGGATCATTTATTCCCTTGATGCACATCGATTTCGCCCTGACGCCGCCTCGACCCCTCATCTTGGGGCCTATTCCTTGGACTTATGCCTTTAATAGCAACCTCCCATGTCATGTCTCCCAATGGCTGCAATCCATGATGGTAACATTTCTAAGTCACTTACTCTCATAGCTGGCCCCTCTGGTATTTGGTTGAAACTCCCAATGTTGACTGTGACTGTCAGTGCAGGGAAAATGAGGATTTGTGGCCATAGATTCCTCAGTGAGGAGAGCTGAGTGGATGTGTGAACCTGCCAAATAGACAATGTGAAACCGCACAGATACTGCTCCGTGATTCACCATCTCTTTTTGTCTATTCCTGTCTACCTCTACCTTTCTCTTTCTTTCTTTCTCTTTCTTTCTCTTTTTCTCTCTCTCAATCTTTTACTTTTCACTCATCACAGAGCTGTCGTCAGCATATTGTCTTGACCAGCTGTAAGCTAATGAGGACCAACCCTGCTGTTTGAGAACATTTTTTTTGCCCTAAATGTGATCTTACGTTAATCATTATTGACACTATGTCACCATTCTAAATGGGCATGTTACTCATGTTTACCAGATAGGAAACGTGTTGTGTTTTCCTTGAAAACCAATCATGTCAGTAAGACATGATTGAAGACATTCATACAGTCTTTATTGTGTGCGTGTCTGTTTCTGCGTTCAAATGTGCCTTAAGTGCTTCACTGTATTATAAACCAGTTAAGGAGGAATCATTACACAGCAAATGTAAATGTCAATGTACACATGCTTCAAAAGTCCAGGAAGAAACATAGCATGACCAATTAGGTGGAAACCTGATTGTTTGAGTAATAACTCATATGTGGATGTAGCCCGAGTCACATCCAATTACAGATGTGACTTGGGAACAATGCATCTCATTATTGCCATAGCAAAAAGACGAAAAGCGAGGGAAAATGGACTGGGGAAAGCGACATAAAGGACATGCTCGATGCATTTTCTCAGATGTTCCTTCTCGGGGCTGGATGACACACAGATCCAATAGCTGCCGAACAGCTTCCAACCTCTCATTATCGGGTCGCAGTTAAGATTTATTCAACTGTAAATTATCATACAGACCCAATGTTCACTGATGGTGGTTGTCACTTTATTTGCATAGCTTGTTCTGAGCCGCACCCAAGTGGCATGAGGCACTTCAAAACCGTTCATTTATGTTCTCCAACAGCAGGCCAGGTGAGTTTCAGACTCACAAGATCAAAATACACAAATTATCCACATGTTTCAGTTATTTGACACTTCAAGCCATCACTTTCATAAAAATATATACTTTTTAAGTCATTATGGTTAGTGCTTTCTAGTAATGACATTCAACATGCATGTAAACTTATTTATTAATTATTTAACCTTTATCTAACCAGGAAAAATCATTAAGAACAAATTATTTTTCCAGTGATGGCCGGGCAAAAAGCACAGCTTTTTGAGGGAGAGGGGAAAGGGGAAAAGGAAAACAAAATCCGGTTAAAAAGCACAATGGCACACAACCACAGCTATACAGACATATAAAAAAAAGTTGAAAAACCTACAACAACAAAAAAAACAGGTTAAACAAAGCAGGGCATTAGTAACATAGGGAGTCAGAGGGGATAAAATGTTCAAAGCACAAAGCAAGACAGAGAGATTATTTACAACAACCACAAAGAAGACATACACTGACACTAACAAATGGCTTCATTGTAAAAGGCATGGAACTCTACAAGAGAAACACCTCAGCATTTCCTGGGAAGTGCAACAAGTCGGTCCTGTGCTGTCAATTATTACCATAACACAACTCCGGTATTCATTTTTACATTTTGGTACCAACAACATTTAACCAAATAACAAGGGCAAATTGTTTGCATTGTAGCCTAGGCCCTAGGGTACTACTTGATGTTAACATGATTGGCCTGGAAAGGATGTGACAGGAAGACAAGCCCATAATCCAGGTTGATATGAATGTCTTTGGCTGCTGGCCAGAGCAGATTGGCCAGGAGAAAAACTGCACTTTTAACCTGTGTACTCTAGACATCCACGGAACTCACTTATTGCAGGTGCGTTCATGTTATATAACAGTCACAGTGTGCCTGTCAACTTTTTTGAAATTGCACTCTCTTACATTCTCACCCTCCTATAAACTCCTTGTGAATTTCTCTTTCATTATTCTTACATGTCTTCATCTCTCTTTTTCCTTCAACCTAGCCTGAACCCATGGTTCTTGCAGTGCCATAGCGAGCGGATTTAAAAGTTCTTCCTTTCTGTATGGATAATTAAATAATTCACATACTGTACAGTACGACCATAATTCAGGTAAATTAATGTTATAGTAACACACACTTTGTATGTACCTATAAACACTGGCATCGGGGGACCATTAGTGTATTAGTGTTGTATACATTTGCCAATAGATGGGGTTGTTCCAGCATGAAACATATTATAAAGCTTTAGGGTGCCAGGATATGTGTTCTGAATCATTAGCAGGTTTGTCCCAGTCACATTAACATAATAAATCAGCCACTCTAGATTGATCAAATTCAAGGAGGAAAACAGTAAAGAAGAGCTCTTCTTCCACCCTCGGAAGATGTGGGGTGCAGTTTCACCAATGTCCAAAACATTTTTTTAAATGCCTAAGGATGAAGGATTGATGGCATCATCTCTGCATCATTTAACAGTGGAGAGGGAAAGAGGAGACAGCCTCAGGTGGCCAAGCAAGCTTAATATCGCCAGACTTTGATTTATTGCCCGATAATCACCCTCATAATCCTCTGAGAAAGAAGGGATTATTTTTGCCAGCTGGCCTTTCATGTTTATTTAACTAGATACAACTCCCAAATCATTGCCTTCATCACTCAAGTCATTCTAATCAATGCATTTAGTCAATCTCGAAGAGTATGGAATATACAGTATACAAGCAGAACCAATAGTGTGTTAAAATCAATTAAGCATTGTCCTGAAGGTTTGCATTTGCTTTTAAAACTGTGTTCAATTTATTATACAATACAGTTACAATATTTTTACAAATACAATTATTTTGAAATTTGTTGTATATTACAGTTTTCAACTGTATACACAGGATGTTTAATTATATTTCCTGTCCCGGCATTCATTCTTAATAGGATGGAGAAAGCAGTAAACCTCCCAGCATCCACTCTTCTTTATTATTTTCCATGAAGACATACCAAGAGATAAAGGTCTCAAACACTACGTTTCACATGTCTGGACTCCATTATCCCAGATTTATTCAGAGACTGTGTGGTCAGGAAATGATTGCAGAACTATAGATTCTGTGTGGATGTGGATGAAAATAGCTATCCAACTTAATTAAGAGCAGTGCAGTGTCCTGGTCGATAAAAGGGTCTGGAATTATGGCACTTCTCAAAGGGGCTGCATAGAGTGAATAATTGGATGTTTTAGGCAGAAAAAATAAATGATCTAGAAAACCCTCTCTCTCTCTTGCTTGGCCAATAAAACTAATTAAAAGTAAGCAGATCCAGTCCACTCACATGTGAAACTGATGTAGAGTCTCCTGATTGCTACTTGATTAGCACCGGAGCTAATTTCAAATGCATGAGATTGTTACGTTGTCGTTGGATATACAGTAATTGGATATAATGGGTGCACTTCATCTCTGGTGGTTTCATCTCTGGTGGCCTCTCATCTAATACAAAAAATACAAAAAATACAATGATTTACATGTGGGCGGGAAAACGCATCAAACATTCTCATTGTACTAAAACATCTTTATTTACATTCATGGTTTGAATGTAAGATATGTACAAGGATGGGTTTGATGTGCTTTTAAGAATGCAAATGTGGTAACTATTGTCCCAGGTGGAGTGCAGTGAATTAACATTGTATGCTGTATCCTGCATAATGTTGTGTGGAGAAATAGGAGAAATTCTGAATGTCTTACCCAAACCCTCTCTCCACTACAGTTCACGTCTAGCTCAACAGTTTCCGTCCATTACGGCCACAAATGTCTTCAAAAGACAAACAGAACATGGTGTGAGGAGGAGGAAACAAGTTATCAGCCATTGTGGTAAGTAATACTGTACCATGGGTCGGTCGATCTAAGGGTCAAACAAGGAAACATTTCAAGGGGAAGAAATAAATTTGATAGCAACGGTAGCCATGATATATGGTCCAATACGTGACTCAAGAGAAGGTCAGCCAAACGAAACGTGGGTCCTTCTACTGCAGTCCCATAATAACATAAGCTCCCTTCTCACCCCACCATTGTCATGAAGTGTTTTTATTGATTAGTGTAACCTTGACACTATCAATACCATAAATCAATGCATCAATCTGTTTCAATGATACTCCCCCTTGGTAAACGTAGCTCATGCTGCAATACAATAATACAATAAATACAAAATGGGTTCACTTATATTCTAAGAGCCACATCATTTATACTCTAAGAAAAATACATAAATTTTTCTTTACTGGTTCATATAGTGTCACACAACGTCACATCATAAAAACACATACCAGATTTGTATTGTCCATTTTAAGATAGCATGTGTTTCTGTGTTTGTAAATGGCAGAGCACAGTAACATAAGACAAAGAAAAGTGGAGGGAAAAGTGGAGGGAGTCAGGTGGCTGAGCGGTGAGGGAATCGGGCTAGTAATCCGAAGGTTTCCAGTTCGATTCCCGGTCATGCAAACTGATGTTGTGTCCTTGGGCAAGGCACTTCACCCTACTTGCCTCGGGGGAATGTCCCTGTACTTACTGTAAGTCGCTCTGGATAAGACCGTCTGCTAAATGTAATGTAATGTAATGTAAAACAATACTTAATAATAATGTATTTGCCACTCCTGTCTCTCCAAACAAATGGCATGTGTAAAACTATATCACCACTATGTGTTTGTATCTGTGACATGTAAGCTGAATACCATACTAATGAAACAAAATATTTTTTTCTCCCCACCAGATTGTGTGGTAAATCAAAAGTAACAACAGCACTAAATTCTATTGTGTCTGAGATCTTGTATCTTGAATTTTAGCAACAACACATGTTACAGAAAGATGGTACATGCAGGTAATCATTGTTTGTGTTATTTTCTTCCTTCAGAATGAGATCATCACTTTCATGATGATTGAAAATATTAAATGATACCATAAGTTCTAGAAAATGTTTGAATAAATAAGGAATATCTCAGCCTCTGCCCTAATAAACTTCCAACAAAACAAACATCATCTGCAATCAATAAAATGAAAGTTTTTGTGGTTTCTTTAAAAGGGTATTCATGAAATATTAAATCTCCTGTGTCCACTGTGACATAAAACTACAATTGGGAATGTTTACAATTTACTTTTGTCAAGTCTAATAAACAAAAAATACCTTGCCTGAATGAAAACAATTATTCTTGCTCTTCTCATAGGGACTTGATTCAAACCCAATTTCAAGTCCCCCCAAATTCATTTCTGACATTTCTATTCCAGGCACCACACACTGCACCAAGCACAGTATGAACCAATTGTTTTTCTTTTCAAATGGAATCTTATTTAGAAAAGGAGAATATGAACCTATAAGCCGGAACATCCTGTATGGAAAATGTCATCCAACATTCAAGCATCCTGTTTGAGAAGAAATTGTCAGAGTATTCTCTAAAAGCAGTGTTTCACTTGTTGCTAGGAGAGCAGCGAGACACAGGGGACGGTTTGACATATTTCTGCAGCTCTGCCAGCTGCAATACGCTACCACTGAGTTCTGCTGAAGTGCTGCATGAGGGGGTGGAAGAGGAGGGATGGGAGGAGGGATATACAGAGAGAAAGGAAGGTGACTCAGAACTGGAGTCTTTTTTGACGAGCAGGGATGGGGAGATGCTAGGTCAGACAACACATTTGATTTTGTGCTCCTCTCCCCCACCACTGTGCTCTCACGGTGGCCAGCAGAAATCAATCAGAACTTCTTCCACAAATCAATTGATTCATCATCAGTCTATGGGTCTGATCTAGATCACCGTGGTTGGGGTCAATGCTGAGGTGTGTGGGAAGAAAAAAACCTGTTCGATTGTTTTTACCCTCACAGGTTAACAAAGTGACCTCAAAGGCTTGCTGAATCCCACCCACATCCCAGCTCTCAACCTCTTCCCCTTGCTTACAACAACAAGCACTCTCCCCTCTCCACTTATCAGACAAAGGCCTTCTTTTTCTTCCCCTAGCCTTAATGATGTACTACCCGCATGTGGAGTTTGGTTGGAATTGTAAATTTAGCCTCTGTGAAACACGTCTGGTACTGGGCAGAACCGAACAATATGCCCAGCCCAGGTGGGTGAATTTGTTATTATGATGGATTTTTTTATGAAGTATGGCTGTGATTTGCAGAGAATTGAATGTGTATGTTGTCGCACAAATTATATATAATTTGTGCGATTTTGTCCATACTGTGCAGTGCACTTTGAAATGTGTGCTTTTTATCTGTCGCTGTTCTATTACCAATGTAAAGGATTGTTTTTGAGTAGTTAGCAACTGACCAGTGGTCAGTTGAAGATGTCAGTCAGTGACATACCTAGATTTGCTAAATGATATGCCACAGCTTTGGCTGCCAGTCCAGGATAATTACTGTCTAATTATATACATAAAATATTTAATATTTCATAATGTCATTAAAATATCCACTGTGGGATAATTTTGATGAATGACAATGATATAAAAAATGATCTGCTAATATTGAAGTGTGAATTAATTCTACATTTGTGACAGTTCTGTCCTCATCTCACACAGACATGACAACCTTGTGTTTTGAACTTTGTTGACTGTCTCTGACTGTGATAGCGTCATGCACAATTAGCATATTAACTCATAGATCCAGAACTGACTGTCTCCCCACCTTCAATAAAAGGCTCAAGATGCACTTGTTCCGGGAGTACAACGGTACTTAGGGATGATTTGCTGGATGTTTTGGCTTCCCGCAATGTTTGGGGCTATCTTGTTGTTATGATCAGTGACCTATGCACTTTTGTAAAGCTCTCTCTTGGAAGTCGCTTTGGATGAAAGCGTCTGCTAAATGAATAAATGTGAATGTAGATCCAATATCTTCCGTATTCCCCACCATAACCAATATTTGTGTTTTATTATTATGAACAATTCAAAGATCTATATATATATATATATATATATATATACATACTTTACAACTAAGAAAGACAGCTGTCTGCTTGAGTGTACAGTAGCTGCATGAATATGGGCACTATACAATGTAAGCAGCCATCCATATGGCTGGGAAGAACAGAAAGAAACAGAAACAGTCATCACGCCAAGTCAATAAAAAGTTAAAAGCACCGATCCTCGATGACCTTGTGACACCTCCAAGGAAAGGCCCAGGGAGATAAAGAGGAGTTGGCTGTTTGTGTCAAACGTTGACAGCGCTCTGGACTGGGTGTGACATTTAGAGCTGCCTCCTCCCTCTGGCAAACCATGCCAACCAGCCCGAGGTCAGGAACATAGCGCTTTGGTCCATCTCCTCTGGCCAGTTGGCCTTTACAAATGTTCCTCTTTTTGTACAAACATGTTTGTTGTTTTGTCTCTTTTCCTTCTAACAATGTCTTTCATTGTCACTTATCGTTTTCTCATTTCACATTCAACAGAATAAAATTGAAGGGTTAGCTAGTGGAGTAACTGTCTCAATTTGTTCCCCTGAACATCAGTATTGGTGTATTCTGATCATCTTGTGTTTCTCTATTAACTACAGTTTGTGTTTTCATTGTTTTCCTCTTTATTACCATATAGGAGATGTCGAACAACCTTGTACCGCTGTCCTTCACCTTATTGGAAACTCCACTTCTCACTCCCTAATCATTATATTTTAACATGCTTTTTATCTGTCTTTCCGTTCACCCCTTTGAACCTGTTTACTCAAATTCACTACCTTCTGCATATCCCCAGAGATAATTTATGGTAATTGGTGACCGGTTTTGCATCTTGACCCAAGGCTGCGAAGTTGATAACCAAGCGATTACAAAAATGAAATAAAAATGCCCTACTCATTGCATAAACAGTGTAGTGATGAAACACATTGATTTATGTGATAATGTCCTTCACAAAGCGATTTAAGTTATACACATTTTTATTTACTGAACATGTGTAGTAAATTGGTTGTTTTTCTTCATTGTAGTTTTCTCACAGATTTGGCTCATGGCCATTTCCTTAAATTGATCAGCAGAAACAATAACAAGTTTCACATGGAACAAGGATAGACTGTGCAATAATTAACACATGTAGTAGATGAAGTCAGAGGGGTAAGTAAGTAAGTAAAGTTTATTTGTATAGCACCTCTCGCAGATAAAAATCACAAAGTGCTTCACAACAAAATGCAATATAACACTACTATGCTATTCCAATGTTTTCAAATAAATAAGTTGCCACTTTGTAAATTTCGTCAATATAATGTATTAATTTAGTTTATGTAACAACTGTTTCACTGACAACAAAAGCAATCTGCTACCTACTGGACAGACACATTGTCTGCAACAATAAATCACAATGTGAGTTTGCAAGGCATCTCTAGAGTGGCTACTGTTAGAGAAATGGGTAACTACCACACAATTTTGTCTTTTACTCATCTGGGACCAGGAATGCATGGATTATTAGGCCAGTTTAAACAAACCTAACCACCACACCTCCTTAATGCATTCAAGAAAGCAATATATTGTAATAAACAAAAACTGTGGTGAAAGAGACACCTATCTTAAGAAATGAAATGTACTGTAGGGTCAAGAGTTATGAATTGCAAGGGTGCCTCCAGTTGGGAATTGTAATCATCAAAACTAGTCCCCAGATACAGTTACTGTTGAATTGGAAAAAATTACCCAGAGGGAGTTTGTCGTTTTAATGTTTGCAATGTGCATTGGCTTCTTCATGAGTTCCCACTGAGTGTGTTAATGAAGGTTTTGCCACATACTAAAGGTCACTGCATGTTGGTTTCCAGCTGAGGTGTCCTGTTCAGTCATCCATCATAAGAATAGAATAGAGACAAAAGACAGAGCATTAAAATGCTGTGCTGCACCTTGAGGGCAATCTGCAATGATAGACCATGTATGAAGATAATTGTCTCCATCCGAGTTTAATCTAACGGCCTCAAACGCTTTTAAATTATGTCCCCCACTTTTGAAGCTTTTATGTTGACATGCAAAGATGCCGTTGGCAATGTATGATTAGTGTTAAGTCCTTGGTATCAACGTTACCTCCATCTGTAGTCTATAATTAAGTGAAAGAGAGACCAAAAGCAACCTCTTAAATACAGATAATGTTCTGTGATCGGATACTTTTCTTGTGAAGATTCCAGTAGCAGTATGATCTTGGTCAAAGTCACTGTATGCCACCAGTAATATCCTTTGTTCATATGGCAAGTGTCCTTGAGGCGTAACTCTGCCCTTGAATCTACATTCAGAATATTCTCACTTCAAACAGAACAAGGAAGGTTGTGAGCAGACAAAAGTGATACTTCTCACCACAATGTAGGCCTTTCTCCAGTTCTGTTACAGTGTCCAACATCTGCTCCAGTTTTCCTCCAGTGGAGTTTTCAGTGTTTACAAATTCCAGTTTTATCAGTAGGAGGTGGAATTCCCATAGTTCCAGCGCTCCAGGGACCAGAAGCTCAGCCTGGCAATGGAGCCTGAAAGCCTGACTAAGGATGCCATGGTGGGGGTGAACAGGAAGGTCCCGTCCACATGAGGGAGGAACACTTAAGAACATAGTTGAAGTCACACAATGTACATATTATCAGTGCTTTTACACTCAGACACAGACAAGAAACAGACAAGTGTGGGGTTTTTTTCTCAGCAATTTGTTGAAGCGTGATAGCCCTGTGATGTATTACTGATGGAAACATGTTTTCCTTTGTTGTACTTGTGTTCTTCACAATCGGGGCCAAGTAAATAAACAGGAAATACAATTCTGTTTGCAGAATAAATGTTAAATGTCAAAAAGAAAGAAGATGCGTTTGAAGCATCACCACTGCCATTTGAAAAGCCAGTATAGTTTTAAACCTCTTAACTTCTATCTTTACAGAACTAAAGTAATGTGTTATCAAGATCTAATTAAGATGAAGTTGTCTTTCTCTGCAGTGGAAATGTTGCCATAACCCTTAAGCCAACAACTTTTTCATTAAAAGAGATGCTTAATGCTAAACCTGAGGCCCCAGGAAAATTTAACATATAAATCTGTGTCCTTCACTCTGGGGTTTAAAGAACGAAATAAATATTGAGATGAACACAGATGAAAGCTGTGAGTAATTAGTACTTCAAAGAGAAGATGTTTTGATTACCAGAAATCATGCCACCTTTTGCTGTACCTCATCGCATTATTTAAACATCTAAATAGTCGCAGGGATTTTTCCATAGCTAACAGGCTTGGGGTCCGTTCAGTTTATAATTCTTGCAATTAGTGAAGTTAACTTAAACAATAATTATGTATTACTTGGATTGGATGCTATTGAAATTCAAACTAATAGGATGCCTGCATGTTAATAGTTTGGATGGAGAAAATAGTATATATTCAGTAAGGTAGACATTCAAGGAACTGTCATTTTAATGAGGAGGGGACATAAATGAATGGAGCGGGATATTGTGTGAAACCGCTGTGCTTGCTAATTGAAGGGTCCATCGTTTGATAGCCAAGTGAGACCCGTTGCTGCTGGCTAATATTGTCCTATGTGGTCCTGGGGAGTTAGTCCTCATCATACTTTAGAGCATCAGCCCCTACATTGGGGCATGGGGTTACTAGCAATTAAAACCCAAAGCATTTCATTTATTTAAGGTAAATGAGATTCATTGTGCTGCTGATGGGCACTTTTTGCAGATCAATTGAAGCAAATGTAAATAACCATCTAAATACATCCCAAATTGTTCTTTCAAATTGTAATGTTTGTGTTGCAATTAGCCTACAACGCAGATATAGCCAGATCTGACAGATACTTGAGTATTGAGTTAGCTTCTTTCAAATGATTTTTTTATGGATGCAAGGCTGGCTATATGAAGTGGATACTTTATTTTCAATTCTGATTGCTGACTTTTATGTTAGTGAATTAATGCGATCACTGATGTAAAAACCCTGCTTGTGTTATGCAAATGCTCACAAACTTCAATTAAGCTAATACCAAATCAACAAAATACACATATCACTGGCTGCATCTCGTGCTCTAGAACTGCTGATTCCAGGAATTTGTGTGTGTCACCAAATCAACTAACCAACATCTTAATCACCGGAGGAATAGGATCATGGGTCCGGGCATCACATACTTTGTTAACAATACATGGGTCTGTGTTTGAAATCCAAATAATCAATCTGATTTGCTGCAATAGATACACAAAGAAACATGTTATTATTTTCTACTATTTACTACTTTAAACTGATAACCACCTTCAGTTTGCAAGCATCCTTTTAAAGTCATTTTTAAGTATAATGTCCTGTAAATTACTATTAGAACTATTTGGCTATCAATAGAACTACAGGTTTGATATAACAATGTCTAGAAAAAATACGTAATCTGGTCGATCATTTTGTTCAGTTGTCCTCATCTAAGGTAGATTTGCTTAAAGAATCCAGACAGGTGACTTACTGAAATATATGAGCTTGAATCCAATTTCTCTCCTCTGCACTCTCAGTTCCCTTGAGTAATATCTGTTGTGTCCTGCTTTGGTTGAATAATAATTAACCTTCCTTCTCTTTTCTTTATCTCTGAACTTAATTATAAAGCTAACCTCAGTGACTCCTATTTCCCGCCATAATGTTCAGGAGTGCACCTAATCCTGAGGATGGGTAAATAGCATTGGATTTTGTCGAGTACGTTCAAGGTCTGAAACCCCATTAACTGCATTTCCCTGCCCCTCACCCTTTGTGTGAATGCAACCCAAGATGGCCGCCTTTAATTATTGTGTAGGGCAGATTGTGTTGTATAAGGGACATGGTACTCACATGGTGTCATTCTAATCTAATGATTTAATTTAAATGTTTTGATATCTTCAAGGAGGGATGAAGAGTGTACCAAGACATATTGATACCAATACCAGCAACCTTTCCCCCCCCCCGTAGAAGATCTGAGGGAGAGATTTGAGCATTGATTGCCCTCCTGTGGTGTCTGAATCCCCTTCTGTCTCCACTAAAGACCAGTAAGTATCAAATTCACATCCTTTTGGGTAGTGCAGTGACAACTCAATTGCTGGAACATTACTGCCCAACTAGTAAGTATGGCAATTTTCAAGCCTATGACATATGGACAGGTGCTCTCTATAACAAGGCTCATTGTTAGTGAACAAAATAAAACAAAACAAACTGTAGATCAATGTCAGTGACGGTAATCTAATCACCTATCTGCCATGTATAAACATATTTATTCTATACTGTGTAAATGATATAGCATGTAAACAATTACACACGGACACCTCAGAACAGATTCACTGAACATCACAAATGTCCACATCCTGAGTCCCTAATGCAAGTCTTATGGTGTGCCTAGTTATGTTCCAGAAAGCTGAACAGAAGCTGATAATCCATGCTAACGAGGGACATCGGTCTTTGCTTATTCCTGGTTGATTCAATTGGCAGATTCCTCAAAGGTTTGCCGTTGGTGAATTGCAGCAAAAACCAGTGCGATGATAAGTGCTCGTGTAATTTTGAAGGCACCAAACATTTAAATAAACAGTAGTGTACACATGGTCATTTCATGATAAGGAAAAACTATTTCAAGAAAGTTTCTTCTCATTTGGGGTGGGACTTTAAACATGCAGTCTCAAGAATTTTCTCATGTTTGTGCTTCAAACAAGTGCTGCTTTCAGTGACTGCACGAGGAAGTTCTTTAGTAGTAGCAGTGATACTATTGGTTTGAAACGTGGCTGTCCCGGCTGGGGAAGCTTTCCTGGCCTTGCTTTGAAAGCCTGGAGACATCAGTTGGCCAATTTAAGATAAAAGTGGATACGTTTTCCATGTCAGTTGCAAAGCTTTGGCGTTGTGTCTGCACCATTACGGGCTGCCAGATTGAATGAGGGACTGTAGGTGCTGTTTGAGAGGCCTATCTGTTATGAAGCAAATAAACAACATCAAAAAGGAAAGGTGCACATATGTATGTGCTGTGTAAATATTGAAGAAAATGTTATGCAGCTGAGAGAAGCTCTGCAATTGAACAGGATCTCACAAGAAGCTTCTCAATAAGACGTCATCATTACTAGAAAGGAAAAAAATAAGACATCATTTTAAGAGTCTAGTTTAACTGAGAAGACCATTAGATCAATGTGGTTGAAGAACTAATCCCTTAAAGTTTGTCAAGTTTCTTTACAATTCCAAATATCTTTCCATCACAAATAGGTTAAACAAACAAGGAAGCCTATTTTCCCTCCGTAGCGTTCAGGGTGGGTAAATTGTATTTTGGTTTTTGTCTGCATCTTCTCCTCTGCCAGTAAAAAAATACAATGTAAAGAGAAGCTGAATGCAACCTATCTGTCTTTCACAAATTTAAAGAGTAAAAAAAAAAGCAATGGATTCCCTTTGCTGACGGGAGCCTCAATCCCTTATTCCCGCTGGTGGAAGATCTATTTTAATATAACATGCAGCCAGCATCACTGACATTTATTGATCAACTGGTGCTTTATTGAAATGTAGAGAAGGCCTCACTTACCGCTAATAAGAGCTGGTTTATAAAGGATGTTAGCACATCAGTGCTCAGGGCCCAGTGTGCCTGAAGATCTGCGGTGGGCCGCTTTCTCCAGGTTTGTTTTGTATCTATTGATCTGTTTTAAAAAGGCTCCTGAGAAACACACCATTTATCCTACTTTTGCCCACATAGATGGTAGGGTTGAAAGATAATGCATAGGGCATAAGACTTTATAATAATAAACACATAAAAATATTAGTTAAGATTTTTCAATCAAGCAACCCAGTACAATATACTAGGTTGCTTGATTGAAAAATACTGGGTTTCTTGATTGAAAAATCAAGTGTGTATATATATAATTTCTTATAATTTCCACCCATACCAATTTCTTTGAAACAATCAGGTATTCCAGAGCATTAGATTTTTCTAATTATCACTCATGCTATATATATTTAAGGCAGGTCTTTGCCATGTGAATCATTGCCAACCATACCTTCGTGTTTGTTATCCTTATAGTTTTGAGGTCACATTCTGTTCCCTGTGGGTTGAATGGAGTGCACAATTTCTATCCAATCACTCCACACTGCATGTGATTTGCCTCATTTGTTTCAATGAAAAGCACATCAATCAGGATATTCCCCTTGATGCTTTGCAGCTACTGCTAATATTTGCCTTTCTGTTTTGTTTCCGCTGTGTGGACTTCAGGACAAATCATGTCCCTCTCTGTCTCTTTCTGGCCCTCTTCTTATCTCCCACATATCTCTCTCTCCTTGCTAACACCATAACAAGGCATTTTGGCATCACTGCTGCCCATGAAATATTGTGCCAGTGGCTTGTAAGTGGTAGAAAATTATGATTTAGAAACAAAAGGCTAATTGATTATATTACCAAACTGAAAAAAAGATGAAGAAATCACAATGTGGAGCTTGTTTTCTCTCTAAAATCAAAAGGAAAACACGATGCAAGTGTTGAGGTTATAAAAAAAATATGTATGCCTTTACCCCTGCATCCTACTCGTCTTTAGTATCTGGCCGTTGTTCAGAGTTGCCCTGACTCATCACTTTGCACAACTTGGTAGTTCTGCGGCCCACAGGATTGCCCAGGGGATATCCTGAACAATAATCTGACAAGAGGTTGGCAAGGACACCCAGGAACCCTGTGTGCTTTGCCCCCACGCTTCAGACGAACAGTTCTTGGTCTTCATTTCCATACCCTGATAATAGGTAGTCTGCAGAGTGTGGGAGTCAGAGGAGGAGAGGCCAGCCAACATCTGGTGAGGTGTCTTGGCTATTGGAAGAATTAAGTGAATTTGTGGGTGCCTGCTATTATGAGCTTGACCCTGGATGCAATTATTTCACTGGATTTGCAGCACACTCAGACAAAGCCCTCATAATTGCATTTCATTTTTCACACCTTTGCCATTAAGGGAATTTGCATTTTATTCCAATTCACAGCTGTGAGTGAAGGAATTGTTAATATGTTAGACTGTGTGTGTCTGTCTGTGTTTGTGTGTGTGTGTGTGTTAGAGAGTGTGTGTGTGCATGTGCATACATTCAAGCCAGGAACAGACCAAGTGCATGCAGACAGAATACAGTATATGTAAAAGACAAACACACACATATACTTCAGCTTCACTCGCATACTGTTCAGTCTTTTCTGTACTGCATATGTCGTCAGTTAATCTTGTAAACTTCAATACATTCAGATTGTCCTTATTCCTCTCTCTATTATTTAGTACAGTAGCTTTCTCCTTTTCTGTGTAAGCTGCCTGCAGGAGACAGTTAGGCCTACCAGCAGTGATTTTATTTTCTGTTTCTTTTTCTAATTTACAGTGGATTAAAAGAGAAATCCTGTCTTCTAAAGTATATAAGCTGCTGTCTATTGTAGGCCTTTTGCTCATTCTGCTAATCCCTGGTTGACAGCTTCTGCTCAGCAAGGACCTGCAGCGTGGCTGTCCTCAATATTTTATCCAACCCTCCTGTCCATCACCTCTCTCTTCTACAGTACACGCTCTGGGATAAGAGCCAATCCATAGAATCCCCCTGCATTCGAAATACATGCAAGATCTATTCATTTTATAGAATGGTAGACATGCTATATTATCAAGGTCTCCGCCACCATTGTCGCCTTGTGCCACTGTGTTGTTTTGTTACAAACCATGCCTCTCTTATGGAAACACATCAAAAGAAAAGCACAATGGCCATGGCACAAGTGTTTCCCACTTCATGAATAGTTTATGAAGAGCGCAAGAAGCAAGCATATTGAGTACATACTGAGGAAGAGGAACATACTGGATGTGCCCACTCGACACATGCATGCCAAAACACATGCCCCCCTTTCAACACCCTCTCAGCAAAAGCATGTGTGACACGCAAGGGTCTGGATCTAAAAAACACCTTGATTTGTGCTGATTAATTATTGAGAGAATGCCTTGGCCTTCCTCTCCCTGCCATTCTGTCAGTCTGTCTCGTGAAAGATGGATGAAGCCAAGGTCACATTAGGGTAGAGAGCTCCCCAGCCGGGGCCACGTTGTTAGGACCCAGCGAGGAGTTTGGTGCAGAGCTGGTCTGGGTCAGCATGGCCCTTGACCAAGACAGGCTATGCCAGTCTTCCGGCCCTTGTCTGGCACCAGAAGTTGACCTTGACCCTGTCCTCAGATCGTTGATTCATATCGTCGATTCTCCCAGGCGGACTCACCCATCATAGCAAACACTCATCCTCGCCACCTATCCACTCAGACTCATTCAAATGCCATTGTAAGACTTCTTCAAAATGATTCCATCTGTCGAACTGACACGAAACCAGTTTTTGCAGTGTCTGAATCATTGACAGAGTGGTTAACCATATGTCTAATTAAACTGTGCTTAAGTAATAATCTTTACTCGTCGGTGCAAATATTTATGTATGGTAGCTACAAAAGTACAGCATGGGGAAGGACACAGCAAGCATATGGATACAGCAGAGATGCTCAGCCTTTATATGAGTCATTAACGAGACCTACTGTGCTGTCTCCATTAGCAGGCCAGCAAGAGAGACAGCTCTCTGAGACTGACTTTCACTGAGGGGCGTCTAGGAAAACTGAGGTCAAAATGTGATTGATGAACCAGGGTGAACAGGGAGAATCTTTAACAGAGCATCGAGGGAGGGAGGGAGGGAGGGAGGGGAAAGGAAGGAGGGAGGGAGGGAGGGAGGGAGGGAGGGAGGGAGGGAGGGAGGGAGGGAGGGAGGGAGGGAGGGAGGGAGGGAGGGAGGGAGGGAGGGAGGGAGGGAGGGAGGGAGGGAGGGAGGGAGGGAGGGAGGGAGGGGAAAGGAAGGACAGAGGGAGGGGGGGTGAATCTCTTTAGCAGACATTAAACAGTATTGACAGATGGGCAATTGAACCACTCGCTAAAGTCTTGACTGAAAGCACATGAGGCGGAGCAGACGTGTCAGGCAGACTGGGAGTCTGGTAAACACTAGCATGGTGCAGAGTAGATTCTACCTGCTGTGCCCAGTCAGGCAAACTCCCTTGCAGGCGAGCACAGTCAACCAATACGACTATGACTTGCACTCAAGCTTAGCGATTAAGCGACACCCCCCCCCACACACACACACACATACACACACACCCACACACACAACCCCCGTCAACCCATGTGCAATCCATGCTTGGCTTCTACTGGATTTAAATCTGAACTCAGAAACTGGATCAGAACAGTTTTCTGGATAATTTTCTAGAGAATAAGGTCTTTCCACAGACTGCTTTTGTCTTATAGAACTGTAATGTTCACAAATAAATAAACAAAATAAACAAAAAACTCTTTATCAAAAAGTAATTTTACCTCCAACGGAGCTAGGCATGAATAAACATTAGTAAGTAGCACCAGATTATACACTTCCACGTCTTATCATTATTTCATACCGTCCTAAATAAATAGAGCCCTGAACGATTAGATAATGTCTTCCGTCATCAGTGTTTCTAAGGAACCCTGATTATCCTGAAGTTACGTGGTTTACACTCTACAAACGCTAAGCTATGAATAGAAATGAGTCATCAGTGTCAATCGGATCAAAATTGCTCAGGTTAAAACCGCCTTGCGTCCCCTCTGTGTGATGGGTGAAACCAACACTTCATGTCAGAAGAGCTCGCACAAGATGCACCAGATTCTGCACTCCTGTGGCAGTTTAGAACTTGTACTGGAAGAAGCTTCCTCGAATCAATTCCCTATATGTGTAAATGTTAAACTATAAAGAGACTGAACATGGGGCCTTCGCAAAAGGCGTTGGCCCAATGGACCATTGCATTAGGATGTTGTGATGGGGTGTGAAGTATTCCCTTTCGTGGTGGTAGGTTTTCTTAGCAGAAACGCACACAGCTGCACGCAGCATGGACCTCGTACGCTTGGAGAGACGCTGTCGAAATCGGTGTCCGATCAGGTACCACCGCAGTGCCTCACAAGCTTCCCCCAGGTCGGGAGAAATGGCGCCACCCAGTTGTTCGTGCCAACCCTGTAATCCGGTACAACCACACGTGTTAAACAAAGGGTCGCACCAATGAAAAACTGCGTTGGGGTGAGAGCGAAGAGGGCAGGGGGGGTGTGCTTTATTTGCACATAGTCAATTCAGAAATGGGGCTTTGGGGAGAGTTCATTAGTAGTCAAGCTTTGGTTGATGGAGGCACTCAGATGGGGTTGGGTTTAAGTTAATCTTAAACCAACACATTTTTGCAGGACAGTAATTAAGAGAGCCATCAGCCTCACATGGGGCCACTAGCTTAGCTCCAGGGCTTCAGCCCACCTGGCTCACTGTTGGCAGATCTGCTTGTCTGCCTGCCACACTGATCTGCAAAGTCCTCTCTGTGTCAAGGTCCGACCTCCAACATCACCTGTTTTGTGAAGACAGCAGTTGCTACTATGGAAATAATGTGTTTATGGATATGGCGGCATGAACTGTAAGGAACGCTGTGTTGTGTTTGTATTTGTATTTTACTGCCATAGGACTGTTGAACAGTGAAACCAAGAGATGAATAAAGAGGGTTAAAGAGAGAGAGAGAGAGGGCGCAAGAGAGAGAGAGCGCAAGAGAGCAAGAGAGAGAAAAGAGATATACAGTACTGTAGCCTAGTGTCAGACATTGAAGAAAATCTTAAGTATGGCTTACTTAAACACTCTGTCATTTTCAGAGACTGCCGATTCATCTGCCGTTTACGCAAGCAGTTTGGACTACACTTACACAGGCTGCAAAGGGAAAATAAGCTTGCTCTCTGTGACAGCCGTGTGGCCTTATGCTTGTGGTGAGGGAGAGTTATCAAACAGGGGTAGTGGCTGAGGCCACCATACAGTCAACAATGATGCATCACCCCCCCCCCCCCCCCTTCTCTCTCTCGGTCAGTCACCCTTTCTCTACTCACAAACCCCCTTGACAGCCCTATCTCTAGGCCTTGACCTGAGGCCTGTATTATGTTATTCATGAATGCAGAGCTGGTTCACTACCTCCAAAAGCAAATATGTGCATTAGCAACAGACTTTCTTGAATTTTTACATGCATTATGATAATACAGAGAAGAACAAAAATGTTAACATAATGCACGCCCTTTCCCCAAACCACAAGAGTTTATAATTAAATATCTGCACTCAAGTGAAAATAGCTACTTAAACTAGATAATTTACTCTAGTTCTTTCCTAAATTAGATTGGTTAATGAAGGCTGGGATTGCACCCTGGCATGGCTAGTGTGGAAATATGCCACTCAGTGAGTATCACAGACAACAGTAAAGACTAGGACTGAAAGTAGTGTTCAACATTGGTTTTAGTAACTGGGAAAAAATGTGATAGATTGGGAGGGTGAATGTGTCAGGATGTGAACCTTCCGCTCCTTACAGAGAGGGCTGCTGCAGGATAGGTAGGTGCAATGAGTTTGTCCTGATCTTTACATGTCCAACAAGACCAGGTGAGCACTTAGCCACAGGGTCAGAGGACAGCGTGAAGTGTTACAACCTGCTCCCTAACATCTCTTGTTGTGTCGCCTGAGGTTTCATATGAACGATTCACTGTCACAGTGTCACGTCAGAGTGTCCTCTGACGTGATTAAAACTGGCCGTCAGATGTCAGTAGAATTCTGGGCCATATGTCTTAGAAATATCCTCAACCCAAAATGATCACACCTGCCACCCACAGCCAGGCGCCTCTGTCTTCTCAAATCACACGTTTATGTGTAATGTCTGTTTAATAATGACTGCAAGGTTAAGCACATTTTCAAACATTACCTCACTGATTGGGATATCGGCAAGGTGGATATGTGGGTCTCTTATGCAACATTCACCATCTAACTGAGATGTAATCATTATATAGCATTTGGCTGTACCTTGTATTTGGCGGCAGACATGTCATTGGCTCCATACTGAAAGTGACTTTATGAAATGTTCAGTTTTTAATGGAACACTGAAGTGTTCTAATGTACATCTGAAGGTGTATTGTATGAAACTGTGGTTCGTAATTAGACAATAGGAACCTGTTCCAGGTTTCTTTATTCTGTGTTTGAATAGCACACTGCCAACTTTAAATATTGAAAATATCCCTTGTGATAAATGTCCTCTTTGAAAGCCCAGCCATATGCCGCATAAAATAATTTTTTTGTGGCAGACTTTGTTGCCAACCGTGAACACACTAGTTCATTGCATTTTAAATGTAGTTGCATTATTGATTTATTTTATTATTGATATTTGATTGAGTTTTTATGAATCTTTCTGGACGGGTACCTATGTTGAGGAAAGTGTTCCTTTGTCAATATCAATATAAGCTCACCAAAGAGAACCCATTGTTCCATTTTTGTTCCATCAAACCAAACATTTGGCCTTTCTTTTCCCTGGAATTTTGCTCTTTGACATCAAAGTCATTAGTCCTTTTTCATCTTTCATCGAAGACCTTTCCATCAAAGATGTTCTCTGGTACTGAACGGAAAAAAGTGACATTTGCATCAAAAGATAAACAGCATTTGCATGTATATTTAGATGTACTTATTTATTACAATCATTACAATCATTGGAGGTAAGGTATGCTTTCTTCTCCTAAAACGTTCCTGAGTGCACAAAACCAAATGCCAAATCTGCACTTAGAAATATAAATGTATACAGTATATATATATATATACTTTTATAAAGCGAAGTGTTAACAACTGCATATTGTGTATTACTCACCAGACATTTTTCAAAATTTGCACAAATGAAGTAGTAGGGTAAGAAACAAGTGTAAGAATCAAGTGTAGTGGTTTTGTAAGTTTAGGTTTGGTGAGGTGTAGGATCATAAAAGACAACGAGGGAGAGTCTGAAGCTGGGTACCCACCAAGTGGCATCCAATTGTACCAAAGGAAAAACCTCCTGCACAGATTAAGAAATAAGAGGGAGTCTAAAGGAGTTAATAACGATTTACAAACAGCTTTGAGCCTTCTGCTCTGTACATGCTGGTGGACTAAATAAGCCCCCCCGCATCACGCGAACTCAACAGTGTATCAGTGGGAACGATCGCAGAGTAACGTGCTCTGACTTAAACACTGCTGCATCCTCGGCTCCCCAGTATTCCTCCAGAGTACCAGCCTGACCCATGGAAGCAGAGGGAGGCATCCGGGCTTGATCCCAACAGTGTCCACGGTTTTTCTCAGACGAATCCATGTTTTCTTTGGCGTCTCGCTCCACTTCACTTATCGGCTTGGCTCGGCTGAGGGGAGACGGATGGGAGATGTAGGACCTGAAACGGGGCCAAGGGAAGTTAGAGGAGAACTCGGAACATAGCTCTCTACCAAGCTCCTGGGCAAGAGGTGAGAGACCGGATCTCGACACAATCGACTAACTCAACCCCCAAACACTATCAGTAACACTAACAATGTTTTACGCAGCCTTTTCATGGAGTTGAGTTTTTGGATCTTCGGCTTTGCTGCAACATTAGCACCATCCAGGTCGTCGTGTCGTGTCCCCTGCGCGTCCCCTACACCGCTAACACTGCGTGACACAGATAGGCCTCCCTGCTGCTCGTCAGCTTTGAGAACAGCCTGTGCCTGCAGCTATTTCAGTGGGGCGTGATGGCTGCAGACATAAGGGAGCACCTGCACCGACGACCACAGCCACGGCCTCGCAGCCACGGCCTCACAGCCACGGCCTCACAGCTCCGCTTCTTTGGCTCGCGCCTCTCATTCGACCGCCCAAGCGAAAAGACAAGCTAAAATGTCCGTAAACATTCGTTCACTTTTTTTGGATGAGGGTCGGTATACGACAACTAGCAATAACATCAATTGCAATTAGTGTTAGCAACGTTTACACATATGATCGATTGAAGAGAGAATGAATGTGAAGTTAATTTTTATTGTCTCAGAGGCGCCTCAGTTTTGTTTCATGTGTAAAAAGTTGAGTGGATGGGATTAACCTGAATGGATCAACTCCTGAATGAAGAAGAATGAAAGCTTTGGGTTATAACGCGAACAGAATCACGTCTTACTCTGAAAGCATGGTTATTTTTACTGGGGTAACCCGATTAGTCAGGAGCGTATCTCAGATGTCTCCAAAGGGATGTTGCCAATTTTTCAAGCATGCTTCCTGTGTTTTCTTAATCCAGGTCCTACCAAGGTCATTTTGCCAATTTCTCATTTCTTAATACTAAACAATGTACACTTTTTTTGTTCATCCCCTAACCATTGTGTTATTAATCTCAGTCCTTACTGTCAGTCTTTTTAATCTTTCCACTTGCATTTCCTATCTACAGATTTAAAAAGAATACGATTTTTTCTCCCAAAATAATTCATAACACAGATGCTTTTAGTTGTTTTATTTGCAATGAGAAAATATCCAAGTCAAGCTATTTCGAGGAAATGCACACAAAAGAATATACAGGATAAACACATGGCAGTTTAGAAACCCAGGCTCTACTGCTCTCAGTCTAACTACTGTGCTATGTCATGTAGTAGTATTATATTCTGTGACAGTCCATTCACCTTGCCTCTGTATGCCATCCGCATTGCCTCCCAATGTTATGCATTCCACGATACGACCTACACCTTTCACATTCATTTGGTTTTCTGCCCAATCCTTTTAACGACCTCATAAGAATACCCCATGCCGCAATGATTGCTCTTATTGATTTTCCTGTAATTGCTATGTCTCACCCTCTTTTGGGGGCTGCGGGAGTAGAACAGTGGTTATTAACGGAATATTGGCTAAGCTCTATTTGCGTTGCTCTGTTTGTAAAGAAAGTGTAATTAGGTAGGAGAGAGAGATGAGAGACATTACATTTAGCCCCCAACAAGGGTCTCAATGTGTGTGATTAGTGGCCAAGAACATCCCCAGATGGCACCTATTACCTGAGCACATTAATTAAAGATCCAAGTATTGCCCGGGTCCCCTCCTCACTCCAGAGTCAGGTACAGGCCTGAGGACAGAAGCAGGCCCTTCTGCAGTAACAGCATGAGTGTCAGCACAATGGAACCTGGAACTCACCCTGCTCCACAAGAGGTGCCTGGGAGAACGGAATCGCAATACATGAACCATGAAAGCAAACGAATAAATAAACTGTGGACCGTGAAAAAAACGATAAAAAGCTGGCCGCCCATCATCGGTTGAATGCCAAAGGACACAGCAGAGATGGGTGCTGTGTCCTGTACGTCACTGAATGTGTTCACTTAGCCCACCACTATTATTAAAGTAGATGTTTTGCACACCATCCAGCAATGATCTTCTAAGAGCTGCATCCACATGAATAATTTCCGTAGGTGTCAAAATACGAGGTTTATCAACGACAGTTTGTGTTAATAAAGAGCGATTATATTGGATTAAATACAGGGGTGCCAGCTAGGGTTTTATGTTATAGTATATCATATTGGCACTGTATTGGCGCTGTTTTGATATCCAAAATCAAATGACACTCAGTGTGTTCTGTGTATACTGTATGTTCTTGCAGAAACCACATGCACTGACCAGTGTGAGAGGTTTGTTTTCAAGTGAGATATCAAATGTGACGTGAAATAGAACACGCAACACGTTGGCAGCAGAACATAGATCTTCTATTCATAATGGTGAAATTAAGGCAGTATTACACGTGCGTGCATGAGTTCCAAGGCTGTCATTTCCTCCCCCATTTCTGTTACGTCGGTTTGCCTGATGTGTCCCTATCTCTGCGTTGAGCCAAGCACCTGGTACACACACCCTTACAGACACAATGGAGGTGCCAATGTGATCATGTAAATAGAGTGTATCCATGTCACATGCTTAACATGACACGTCCGCAATGCAAACACTTTACATAACAGGTCTTTCCCCCCAAAAATCACCAGCGGAAACGATGCCCAATTCACATGCCCAGGACTCTCAACGTGAGATAGTGCACAAGATGTGAGATGCCAGCAGAAAGCCCAAATCCCCGTCTCTTCACACTGGGTAAAAAAACACGTTGCGGATATTTACGGGTAATCCAAGCTATTTTAGCTGGAGGAGACAGAGTAAGGAGAGTTAGAGAGCAGAGGGAGAGAGAGAGACACAGTGAGTGCGGTGGCAAAGCGCTTCTGGGAGAATGGAAGGGAACACCATAACAGAGCAGGTACACAGCTGCTTGGTGATAGATAACAAATTGTCACAGCGGAGGTAACATGCGCAAGGGCAATGTAGCGTTCATTTGCTGATTTATCCATCCTCCAACCAGCTGAAGTCATTTGGTTTGTTGTTGCTCTGTAATTAATACCTCTCTTTTTCAGCTAATAGGGGGTAAGCTGAATCAGTGCATCTGGATGGTCTTATTTCCCACATTGAAACATGCTGAAGCATAGAATGAGTGGCTGGGAGATTTCCTGACACTGAGATTTACCTTTTGTTTAGCATGCACTCACGCTTAGTGGCGGTCCCAGGTGGGACTAGGATGAGATTACCTTGAAGGGGTGCTTTCCCATGAATGCAATTTATATATGTATGTGAAAATCTGTATTAGATCCCATTGGTGGACCGGGTCATGTGTCAGATATTGCATAACATATTCATAGTAAAGCATCAAAACTCATTCAATATTGATATCTGGAGACCATTGACAGAACTAAATACCTTTACGTAAAATGTGGAAGGCATCTCATGGGTTTATGTACAGTTTTTCATGATGCAATCACCATAACTATGTCTTACGTTCCTTCCTGGAGAATATATCTCTCTTGATTTGTTTTTCCTGTGGCTAAGAAGACCACTACCACAAGCAAAGAACAAGGTGTTTGAAACCTGCCTCACCATTGCCTCAGCACTTAACCTGCAGTCTGTAAGCCCTTAGACACACACTCCCCCAGGAAGAATGTGGGGTAGCTGTTCTCTGTTATCATGTCATTTAAAGAACCTTCCTCTATAATCTGGAGTACCGATTACCTCATGAGTAGTATTTCACTGTATGAGGAGAAGGAGATAAGATATGAAATGAACCATCTTGAAAGAGGGGCCTACATATGCCTGTAAGGGTTTTCTGAGGACTTATTACCTTACTGTCATTTTACACTCTGGGGCTTCTCCTCAGAGAAGATCCATCTGACAGGTGAGGATCATACTTTGTCCATTATGCTTATTGCATGTATTAGATACCAAGTGTAAAACCCCTTTGACACCACGTGTATGACAAATTGAAAGCTTAAACACCAGAGGAGAATCTTGCAGATTCGGTATCCACACAGACGTGTCACGAGATCCACGTTTCCGATTCTAATTTGGTTTCATCAATTTTCATTATTCTCACCAGTGGAGCAACCGATACTTTTGTGGTCAATATTCAGAACGTTTCGAAGATAATCCCGAGGTCATGCAGTTTAAGTACTCCTCTCTGTTGAAGAATTGTTCCCTCCTCAATGTTTTATTTATTCTCTCATTGAGAAGCAATCATATGCTTTCCCCAGCACAATTACCCAACCATGACAGTCCATTTCAGCTTTGTCTAACAACACTTACCATTCCAAATATATCCATTACCATGTAGATTGCTCCATTATCCTTGCAACAGGACACTCATTTTCAAGAGATATGTTGTGATTGTGTTGTCTTCAAACTTTAGTTGAAGACTTTTGATCCAAATATTATATGAGGAAACAATGATTTGTAATTTTATAGATGCAGACCAATTAGTCCTAAAAGTGTTAAAGTGTCAATATTTAGCAAATGAAGTAAACTTTCTCCCACTAAGCACACATCCCAAACAATGTTGCTTATTACTGTTTTGCATAGACTGAAAGACTGACGAGCATTCGGCTGTCTTTGAAACGTCACCTCGTCTGACAAATGATCATTTTAGCCTCAGTGTGTGGTCCCCACGCCCCAGTGGAGATTACTGTCCTATTTCCTCCCCCTCCGGGCCAGCTCTGCGGCCCTGGTGTCCCTCCTTTAGGCAGGGTCCCCAGGTCCCCCAGCTGGCAAGCATCAGCCATACTTCCGCTGTGTATGATCCCTGCCGCTGACGACCCAATCCATCTTCACCTGCACTGTAACTTTCCCCTCCAATTGTCATCAGCAGCTGCCCTCTGCCAAGGAGAACTGAAATAGACATATTAAATATAATAAAGTCTAAACTGACATCTAATTGCCAACGGCAGTGAGAAATGAGTAGCATCACATCATGTCACTTTAAAACTCCCGCTTTGGCCTACAGTGTAATAATCTCTTGCCTTTTCTTTCTTTTTGCATAAAAAAGATTCACACCCACTCTCTTACACTGCACTAGCCTCCTTTTATGTAGGTAAT
Source organism: Osmerus mordax (assembly GCF_038355195.1). Classification (NCBI taxonomy): domain Eukaryota; kingdom Metazoa; phylum Chordata; class Actinopteri; order Osmeriformes; family Osmeridae; genus Osmerus; species Osmerus mordax. The sequence continues at coordinate 7,908,894 of NC_090053.1, forward strand.
GGTGAAGCAGAAACCCAACGGTACAGTCATACAACCACTGTGAACTTGTACTCACCCACATGTTCGTTCTCTCACTGACAGCCTAACAAGCAACGACTAACTTATAACAACAATAAAATATGACTGGACTAATTTGATTCAGTATATTTAGAGGGCAAACAGTTAGGTCCTAAATGTTCACACAGTGCCACAGAGCCAATAAGCAACGTCAGGTTTGCAGCACTAACAGGATTAAGCACCAAGACTTTATGTCTTTTACGGCCGCTGCCAGCCACGGGGCTGGAAATAATGGGATCAGTTCCCGAGCAGTTCATCACTGGAGAAACCACCTCTTCCTCTGTTGGCCCAGTGTGAAAGAGGCCAGGCTGCCTGTGTTAGCCTAAAGTTGCATTGGAACCTACACATGAAAAAATTGTAAACATTCAATGACGAGACAAATAAATACACATTGGTAATAACCATTACCCAGGGATGGGAGGGGCTTGGGGGCCGGGTGGTGCTACATTTGTAACTTGCGAACGCTTTAACAAATATGCCCCAGTGAAAAGAAAGGTGAAGGCTAAAAGGTAAGGGTTCACAGAGGGCAAGGAATTTCACATGCGCTTTACAGGGTCAGCATTAGCAGCCTTCACTCGTGATATAGAAAGGAAAGATCTGTGTGGAATATGGCTCACACATCTAAGAATAATCCCATTTGTCTTGTCATGTTCTACATTTTTCAGCTTTTCCCCCCAATTTCTTTTATTTTGAGTTGAAAGACTGTGCTGGCTACCTGAGTGGCAGATGATGTAAAGGAGAGTAAAAAAGAGTAAAGTGACATAAGGTGTAATGAAGGCAGATCATTAGTGGGAGCAGATATGCTTCGAGGGATTATCAAAGGCAGCAGGACTGATGGGGATGCAGTCCTTCTCAGAAGAAGAGATTTGCTGGCTGGTGAGCAATTTCTTTGATTGTCAATGAACAAGCTTCTTAGTTGTACTGTACACGGGATGTGTCAGGACCACTTAGGACAAGAGGAAGATCAAGGACCAGGTTTGCGGTCGTTCCCAACCTACCCAGCGCCTTTTAACATGCAGAAGTGCCATAACATAAATAGATGGTCGCCTATAAAATCAGGTTGTGGATCATCTGAAGAATTCAAATGAGAAAAATTGCAATGCAATGCATTGTGCAAAACAATAAGTTACTGCATACAACGGAACGGAAAGTTTATTAAAGGACAACTGAAATCTCACAAGCAAAGCTCTGGAACAAAAACAGAAAACAAGCCGTAGAAGGTAACTCAAAAAGGGATGGTCCGAAAAACGTAGTCAGGAAAGGCAGGGTCTGAGATCGGGAAGGCAATCCAGTACGTCCAGGGAAGGGTAAGGCAGCGGTTCAACGTGGCTGGAACAAGGAGCGTATTGCAGGGTCTAGAACTGGTCTCAAACATAACAAAACTCTTCGGCAAAGAAGGAGGGAAAACAGAGGGTATTTATAAGGGGTGTAATCAGCGCAAAACAGGGAACAGGTGGTGAGAAGGAAAAAGCTGCTGACAGAAAGAGCGCTGCCACGAAACCCAGTGACCACTAGGTCACCCCTCAAACCCTGACAGTATGGTGTGTGTGATTCAGTATTTTCTGTACATCAGCAGTTCATTATGCTCATCTTTCTAGCATTCAAACTCAGATCAATATTTTTGGGGTGCAAGCAAAAAAAGGTTCATACTGTAGATAGTGGGTGAATGAGTTAAGATTTGAAAATGGTTTTCCAGTTCGGTCCAACAAATACTGGACATCTATAGTGTAACAGAAACAGAGGGACATATTGAGTGAATGTTTTCCTTCCTTTACCAACTGACACAATACTTTCATTCTTTTTTCTAAGACTTTCATATTTTTATGTAAATGTAAAATTGCTGCCATATCTACTGTATGTAAGTCATGCATTAGTACAAATGTGTGTTTATTTTCAAAGACAATGCTTTTGATTGTATCATGTGTCAACCCTTTGTTTGCAAAATTATGGTATTCATGTTTTTAACAATAGAGATGCTGACTGAATGGTGTGTTGTTACAGCTAACATTCAACCATAGGTAAACCTTTTGCTCTCACTAGGCTCTAACAACAAAACTAGATGGAGAGAGAAAATTGTTTTCTCTCATGAAAGAAAGTGCTTTCTCTAATGAAAGGTTTATACAAATATGTAGTTTCACAATATTGAAATTCACATCCACATGATGGAATCCAATTATGTATCTACTTGTACACTATTCACCCTACTGGACTTTTCACATGAACATTGGAATTACAGTAAATACTAATTTCCAAAGGCTTTAGAGGATTTTTTTGTTTAACATTGTGGCGGACACTACATAGAGACGCTGATTTAATTAACCCTAGTACTGTGATAGTGTGTTATGTGTGCATGTTCTTATCCGATGAGCTGCTTCATGGGCAGCGGTTGCAAGTCCCCAGGGGATTTTGTCCCCAACACCACAGCCCCCTGGTCCTCTCAACCCTCCATGCCTACAGGTCCATTTCGTGTCCGACAGGCAGAGGACAAAGCTTCCATGGTGGACATCTGTGGTGAGCCGGTCTCCTGACATTTCATCCTACTCATCAGATGTTCCGACCAGGGCTTACTGCGCATGCACACATCATATTGAGTACTTTTTATGGACGGAACATTTTTAGGGTTAGGGTTAGGGCTAGGGTTAATTATAGCTATCATTTTGCGGTAGGGTATGAAAATCTGACCAGGTAGGACAAATCGACAGAACACCGGACTGTATTTCAGTAGACCAAGCCAGCTCAGCTGGACCAAACTGTCGGCTCTGACCAAATATTTTCCTTACATACTGTACATTTCAAATTGTATGAAGCGTCCTCAAAGTCACCATCACTGAAACGCTCCAATAAGATTTGACCTTTATTTTGCTGAAACTGTATAAATAACACAATTCAAGATGTAAATAAATGCACAGTTTCGTCAAGCTCATGCAATGCAATCTTCATAAACGAGGTGACAATCAGTGACACAACGAAATTTCTAATCAGAGGGATAAAATGTGAATCTGTGATCCACTGTTATTGTCCCATTATTAAAAATTTTGGTCAGCATTGTCTCTGAATTATCTTTGTCTAAACAAGGTGAAATCAGGCCCCTCAGTGCACCTTGATTACACCAGTGTTAATGGTAATGAAGTAGCTGCTTCTGACAGGCCGGTGTTCATCACCGGGTTTCACATAAAAGAAGAACAGCGCTCTTAGAAGCCTTTCATCAAAGCAGACATCATCGCCTCACGTACCTCCCATCCCCATGTTCATTCACTCCTATTAATTGCTGTTTATTTTGCTTTTCCCTCATGCAAATGTAACGGGGCCAGATGAGGAATGGGAAGACTGGGGATCTGCAGAATATTCTGCATGAAAAGTAATAGGAGAAAAGATGAGAAAAACTCTTTTTTTTGCCTGATCTAGTGCTATATATTTACTAAATGTGTGGTGTGTATGTGTCCATGTTTGTGTGTGTCTGCAAGAGAGAGAAAAATGGGTATAACAAATCCTGTGTGCCTAATGTATGCGTGTGAGATAAAGAGAGAGAGAGGGACAAAGATTGAGGGAGAGGAGGAGAGACAGAGAGAGACAGATGATGTGATTTTGTGAAAGAAACAGAGAGAGAGGATGTGACTGTATAGGTGTGAGGGAGAGAGAAAGAGGATGTATGATTGTGTGTGTGTTAGAGAGAAAGACAGACAGAGAGAGAGAGAGAGAGAGAGAGAGAGAGAGAGAGAGAGAGAGAGAGAGAGAGAGAGAGAGAAGCAAGGGAGAAAGAAAAGAGAAAGGAAGAAAGAAAGAATGAAGGAGAGGATGTGAGTGTGTGAGTGTGTGTGTGTTGAGGTTTACTCTGCCCCTGAGCATCTGCTGTGGCCTCATCCATGTTTACAGCAGCGCTACTGTGTTGCAGCCATTTGTAAATCTGTCAGGTGTGACTATAATTTAAGATCTCATTTGGCTCTGTCATTACCACATCGTCCTTTATATGAATAATTACAGTCATGTGGCTTTAGAATGTTACTGTAAGCACTAAACACTGTGCTTGAATACAACTTATCCATTATGACCTTCCTCGTGTTGATTGTACAGCAGATTGTGTTAATGACACACATTAGAACTAAGAAATGGCTGATATATTATATAAACTATTTCTTTCAAACAACCAGTAGACAGCATCTCATGTTGGTCATTGAATGATCATTCAAAAGGACAATCACAATAAAAAAAACTAAAGTTTTCATTTTGGTCTAGTGTCTATTTATGACAGAGACCGCAAGTTCAGACTTGACTGTTCAGAACAAGGTAGCCAGCCAACAATAAACGCTCTGAAAAAGAGCCAACAAAGGAGGGTTATAGACCCTGCTGTGGAGAGCTGGCTGTCAGTGCTTGGAGATCTTTGTTTCACATGTGCCTAATACAATATCTGGAATTTTTTTGATTGTATCTAAAGTACTGAGTAGTTGTCTAATGCACTATCAGTCCAAAGTTGTTCATGGATTGTGGTCCATGTTAAGTGAAGGGGTGATAATAATACGAAAATCCCTGTTGACAACTAGATTAACACAGTTTCAGACCGTTTTTGAAGTGTCAAATATAAAAGGTGCCATTAAGGACTGAAAGGAAAAGTCAGAGACATTAAGATCAGTAAGTCAAATGAAAATAAATGAAGTCAAACACACTTTGCTTGCCCATTTAACCTAAGTGCTAAGAGAATCTCAGAGGAGCATAAAAAATTGAAATTCCCACTTTTAGTGAGTACAAGTAAGTTGTACAGCATTAATGCTCCTACAGAAGTCTAAAAATGTCAAACTAGTCCCAAGAAAGTAACTAACTACTTCAGCATTTTATTCAGGAAAGATCAAATCTAGTCAACTGAATAAATTCACTCTTCTGAAGAAACACTTGTGAAATGTAGTGGCAAGATGGTAACCCTTCCTTTTACAGTCCCTTAAGTACTAGGTATTTACAAATAGAAAGTAAAGGGTATGTTATGTGTTTTATTGGGTATTACCGATTGGATCTACCTGTCGGGAAGATCCTACCAGGTTTCCTGGGGAGGCAAACTGTCAGGACCTCGCCAGCTCTCCACTGGTGTCCCACAGGGCTCCGTCCTTGGACCCCTCCTCTTCTCTCTGTACACCACCTCACTTGGACCAATCATCACCTCCCATGGCTTCTCCTACCACTGCTACGCTGACGACACGCAGCTGTACCTGTCGTTCCCCCCGACCGATCCGGGGATCTCAGCTAGGATTGAGGCCTGCCTCACAGACATCTCCGCCTGGATGAACCTCGCCAAAACAGAACTTCTCATCACAAAGGGTATGGTAAGAGCCTGGTAACACCATGGAAACAAACACGGCTTCCTTTTACAGTCCAGTTTCATATTACTTACTGAGTAAATAGCCATGTTTACCTGGTATCGCCTTGGAACATATAGTACACGTTCTTACTAAGGGTAACGTTGACAAAGTGGTATTCGCTTACAAAGGGTATGGTAAGAGCCTGGTAACACCATGGAAACAAACACGGCTTCCTTTTACAGTCCAGTTTCAGATTACTCACTGAGTAAATAGTCCAAACATGCGCAAGAACATACCCAGTATCCAAGAAGATTTACCATGACAGTAGAGGAAAACTCTTCCCGCGGAGGTAGGTAGCTATACCAGCCAAGTAAATGAGGCCATCATCGATAAATGTATCTGAAAAGGTATTTTATTGTAAAGTACTATCTTATCTTCTCATTAGACGTGGACTGTTACCGACATAAACCTTACGTAACTGCAGGGTAATAGTACAGTATTTTGTTCGTAATTCTGCTGGAGCTTGGCCGTCTTTACCTACTTAGTAGCAGCGGTATTTACCCAATAACACATTATAATTGACCATATATATCTCCCGTTGTTACCAACTTACTACCAGCGGTATTTAAATAGTAATATTTATAAGTTTCCAGGTAAATACTAAGTTTTGTCCTCTGTTTACCTAATTAGGACCAGTGAAAATTACCCAGTAATGACCAGCACGTTAGTATTTAGTTAATGGGTAAATACTTCGAATTATCTAGGTATTTACCACCTTGGTACCAATCGGTAATACCCAATAAAACACATAACATACCCTTTACCTTCTATGTAAATACCTAGTACTTAAGGGACTGTAAAAGGAAGGGTTACCGGCAAGATGACATGGTACACCGATTGGTTTGTTGTTAGTGTGTGCCATATCCATACAGTCAAAGATGAGGCATGTAGGGGAATATAGTTCATTACAGGTACTATGGTACTGTTGTTTGCAAGCTTAGTTAATATCCAACAGTAAATTCATGACAAACCATATTTTCTAGAAAGATTATGAGGAATTCAATTGTTTAGTACTGGAATTACCTTTGAACTGGCAACATGCTCCTACATAACTCCTTTGCTACTACTAAATTTTATCTAAACATGATCCTAACTGTCGTCAAGTTCATCATTCATTTTGATCTGTTCCTCTTATAGCTCCATCCAGTATGGTTGGAATCAGTGTGGTCCTTTAAGACTGCTCTTATCATTGAATCCACCACACTCGCCATCCATGCGTCTGTTATCAAAGACATCCATATCTTATTTTATCAGTCTTGTTTGGTCTCACCGCACTGATTGGGCTTTCAGACCCACTGTCTCCATCCCTGAAGGCCTGCCATTAGGACACATCCAGTGCCATACTCTCTGATGATTCAATGAGCACAATAATTGAGTGCTTTTTGCCATTTCCTGGCAACTACGATCACACAGAAGGGAAAAGGTAAGAGAGTGAAATGAGGGGAGAAGGAGGGGGTGGGGGAGTTGTAGACACCAGAAATGCAAGATAAAAAGACAGATGGTCCTAAAGGCGATGAGAGGGAGAAAAAAGACCGGGTTGTTGTGGAGAGGAGAGTGAAGGACAGAGGAAGAGAGGAAAGTGTCTATAGAAAGTGAGGGGCGGGGCGAGGAGATAGGGATAAGAAGAGGAGGATGTGGGAGGAGAGAGATGGCATTAGCCCCCAGGTCCCCGAGGCTCTGGCCATGTTTGGAGGTTGACAGTCCTGAGCGTTCCTGTCCTTCAGCATGTGTGTGCCCCCAGAATGATCTCCTACCTACTACAGAGTGGCAGACATTCAGACCCGCAAAACACTGCTTGCATTCTAATGACTGGAAAGAAACCTGCAACATCACTGTCTCCCACTGTCTCCCTCCCACTCTTTTTTTCTCTCCCCCTCTCTACCTGTCTCTCTCTTCCTCTCTCTACCGCTCTCTACCGCTCTCTGTCTTCCTCTCTCTACCGCTCTCTCTCTTCCTCTCTCTCGGCATCTCATCATCAATCTCTCGCTCTCTGTTTCTCTTCAACTCTCTCTAAATTTCTTCCTGTTTCTCTGTCTCTTCTCTGCACCTTTCTCCTATTGAACTCCTGCATATTCAATCTCAAAAGCTCAAAGAGGTGTTATTACTGTAAGACCAACCCCTATACATTTTATCAGTCCGAGGGCAGTTAAGAGCCTCTCATAATCATTTGCAGGTACCAATATTCAGTCTGTCAAGGTGCTTCATACAATTGTGTAGCAAATCATGTGAACCAAGATTACCGAGTCAATTAGGGAAAACCTTTTTTAGAGCTGCATTTATATGAGTATTTCTTCTTTCTGAATGACACAAAGTAAAATATGTAATAATTGAAATACTGTAGCATGCACTTACTGTACAGTATGCTTTTTAAAGTCAATGGAGGCTATATGTTCAGGTGGCAGTGTTAATTTCCAGTGTGTGTCCAGTTAAAAGTATCGTGGTTTGAAGCACAATCACAATGGAGTGAATAGTGGAATGACATCTATAGAAGATATTTGAGTCCTTGTTCACACTGGCAGAGCGTAATTAGCATACACAGTTTTGAGAATTCTGTAAAAGAGAAATGATCTTTTTGGGCATGTTGTGTTGAACATTTTGTTTCAGCCCTACTTTGTAACACAATGAGAACCTGTTTTAAGTGAGATATTATGATGATGATTTTTCTGCTGCACTGACTATAGTATTTGTATGTCCCTGTGGATCCAGCTTTCTGGTAAAGGCATAATGTAAAAATTTAAATATACACCAATACGATATATTTCATATGATTACAGGCTAAATCGCACACTAACTCACACCAGCAAGAACTATACTGACCAACGGCATGCTATTGGATACATCGATTGTGCAGTATTTCCAATAAATCTTATATATCCATGCAGACATTAGATTTACATGCATTTATACTTCCTAAAACATTGTTCCCTATAATAACATGAAAAGTACTTCATACTCATATGTCATATTGGGTCTTTCAGCCAATGAAACCTATGTCAGCGGTAAACATCTGCTAGGGGATTTATGTCCCACACCCACCCTGCCTCAACATATTTGCTCTTTATGAAAATGAATTAACGACGGTCCTGATTCATTAAGAGACACAACTAATTGTTTTGCCTTGCTCAGTGGCATGAAGGATGGCTGGGAAACAGGCATTCATCAAACCAAAAATTACCACCAAGCACACACAGAGAATAAATAAAAAAAGATTTATTAGGACAGTACTATCTGTGCTTGCTGCTAATTTCTATCCACTCCAGTGTTTGTAGATAATTTCATGGTTGTTTACATGAGGAAAATGATTCAAACCCATTAACAGGACGGCTGAGGAATATGTTAACCATTTGCTTGACAGACAGACTGTAGTTTAGTTGTTTTTACAATCCATCAAATCGATGAGGTTTTCAGGGGCTGGCAAGTTAAATGATTTGTTCAGACAAGTATTCCTTCAGACATTCCAGAGGGCGATTCAGGGCTGAAAATGTATCTTTCTAACAGTATTGCACTATCCGAGTGAGTGGTATCTTTTGTGTTAGATCCATGGGAAGGTTAGAAAACAAGTGAAAACAGACAAACGCCACACAGATTCCAACGCAAAACACACATCTGAAAAAAAAATGGAGAAGAGTTAATTGAGTTCACCCTTCTTTGTTAGCTCGGGAAATTAAGGCAAAGACTTGTTCTCCCTCACAAACCATAACATAAAAAAAACACAATAGAAAAGAAGTGGAATATGTGATGATTCTGAGTTGGATTAGAACCACAATGCTTGCAGTGTCTTGAGTGGTGCTGATTGTCTGGGACATAATTGCACTGGTGTAATAAAGATGGATTTCTCCATCACATGGATTTCTCAAACCAAGGGAATATCCCTGACATATTCATGCTGATATTAATGCATGCTGGCAGGGCCGTGATCGCAAGACTAGGAGGCCAGATTTCCCAGGGGGCACTGTCACCTCCTGCTGTCAACAGGACTCTCCATGGCCAGAAACGAGCGTATGGAATGAACGAGGGACTATCGCTGTGACTGGTCCGGCCTTCACTCGGGAGATGGGGGAATGTGACGGGGCTGCACAGTTTCTTCCTCCTACTCTGTCAGGCTCTGGGACTGAACCACTCGCGTGGATTATGTTATATTATTCCAAGTCTATGAGCTGTGGTGATTACCAGAAGCTCTGTCTTGTTCAGGCACCAAACCGCAAACATGGGCACACAAGCTGCTTGTGACAAGAGGTGTTTTCTTTTTTTAAGTTTATCCTTGTTGGCGCGCTGTGGTAACAACACAAACCACCATCTTGTTTTGGGAACGGTGACAAGCGCTTATGATTAGCGCTTAAGGGTGTGACTAAAGGTGACGGTGGTTGATGAAGTTCAAACATGGTGTCGTGCGAAAAACAAATGAGGTAAATGGGTCACTGACGGAGTGTGCTATGGCGTGCGATTCCTCCGGCCTTCTGACTCAGCCGCTTGTCAGAAGGACGAGCCAGATGGGAGATATAAAACGCTCCATGACTTGACAAGGTACTCCGTCAATGTTAGGGAGAACAGTCGCAGGGGTAATGTTTTGACAAGGCATTAAATGTCTCCTTCGTAGCCCTTCTGTATGTCATTCTGTTAGATTGATGCATAGATACAGATGGCTATATTATGTACATGCCTATGGGTATTATTTAGCTGCATGCTTGACTTTGCGTCTGACCCATTTTTCTGTGGTAAAGCTAAATATTTCAATTTAACGTCTTTACTTTGAACTGCTAGAGTAATGAAAGTTTTTCCAAAGTCACATACGTCACCTACGTACGTATAGGCAGTTACGGTAAGCAGAGATAAAGCATCTTTCTCCTCTCTCTCTCTTTCTCTCTCTCTCTCTCTCTCTCTCTCTCTCTCTCTCTCTCTCTCTCTCTCTCTCTCTCTCTCTCTCTCTCTCTCTCTTTCTCTCTCTCTCTCTCTGTAACACTAAACACCCAGACCCCTGTCTGTCTTTGATTTATGCTCTCTCTGTCTCCCTCTCCATCTTTCTTTTCTCTCTCTTTCTTGCTTTCTCTCCCTCTCCCTCTCTCTCTCTCTCCCTTCTCTCTCTCTCGCTCCCTCTCTCTCTACCTCTGTCTCTTTCTCTCTTTATCTAACTCGCTCTGTCTTCTGCTGGACCTGTGATTGAATGCATTCATCTCCCATACTCCAGACTGTCAGTCAGAGTTTTGACATTTCATTCTCCACATGACAATTATGTATCAGGCTTGGCCACAGGGTATGCCTTCAGCTCTCATAGACCTTTTACTTTTTTATCTATCAATAATTATTTTTCTTTCTCTTCTGGCGCACCTTCAAAAATCTCCACTTTCCTAAAGCTTGATGCTGTCTGCAACTATGCTTCAAGAAAATGTTCCAGGTACAATGGGCCTCATTCACCAAATGTTCTTAAGAACAAATTTGTTCTTAAACCCCACTTACTGTCATTCACCAATGTTTTCTTATTTTGGATTTGTTCTTAGGTAAGAACAGAATTTATGCAAACCCAAGAGCACTCTTACACACAATTGAGAGCTGACATGTTTGCGCAAAATAAGTAGTTATAGCGTTTTCGTCCATTATAAGTTCAAATTGAATATTTCTCCCCTTTATAATTTTGCAACTAATAATTTTCATTATTTTACACAATGATATGTTTGTTTGTTTGTTTGAATAAATACACACCACTTACACTTCTGCTCATTTGAAAAGCACTTGCCATTGTGTATGAATAGTGTTACACCTATATAAATAAACTAGCCTTGCCTTCAATTCACAACAATTATGTTAACGGTGAACCTTGCCATCCAATAATAATGACTGATCACGGTATGTATAGGCCTAAAATAGGCCTATTCCACATACTAGGACTACACCACACACTGGCGTATTTACTGCTTTGTATCCACCGCTGACGGTACTAAATATGATGTGTCGTTGTTCGCTAACTTCTTGCAGCTGTACTTCCACTTCAGATTTACAAACGTTTTTCTTTCTTTTGGAGTCGAGGCTTCCACCGTCTTTCCCACGTCTTTTCGACATCTCTCAGTGAGCATTTACCTATGCTAAATAGGAGCAACGGGGCGTTTACCTATGCTAAATAGGAGCAATGGGGCACAAGCTTTCAACTTACGAAATATTGGGATTCATCATTCTAAGACCACAACTGCAAAAAAATCTGCTGTTTCGGAACACGTCATGAATCACACATAGACTTTTCTCAAGACCTTTCTTAAGAACAAATTTAAGAAATAACTTAGGAAGATATTGGTGAATGAGGCCCATTGTGCTTAGTACCCAAGACACCACAGAATAATGACCTTAACTAGTCAATGTTTGAGATGACGTATGTCACGTGAAAGTGTGTGATGCTCACTCTACCTGTGCTAATTATCCCAGAACACAAACCAAAAACATTGTGATTCACTAACACTCCATTGACAGATGTGTGTAAATACAGTTTTTACCTATGTGAATACAGATATATATAAAACACACCTATTCTTGAAAGTTAATATCTCTATATCACTTATTTCAATTTATAATCATGCACATGTGATAGATGGGAATTTATTTGTTGTCCAATTAAACAAATCAATTTAGTGATAAGTGAAAACTAATTATGCGCATGATTAGGCATGTCAATCAATGAAGGAAAACACAATAACAACATTCCTGCTGTATCCAAAAATTATCTTCGACCATTAACCAAAATACATTGGTCACAAGAAAGACTAATGAACAGATGGTTGTTATCATCTTCAGAAGCCTCAATTACCTATGATGAAGAAAGTGTTTTTTCCCATTGTTGAGAGCAGCACTGCATTGTTCTTGGAAAAGTCTTGTTCGACTGCAAAGATTTAGCGATACGAGTTTCTTATAATACCACTCGTGAAATGGAGAACACACTGACTCCCAAGGAAGACACTTCACACGCTTCTCACCAAAACATCTCACAATCTACAAATCACAAATGGACGAAAGAAGAACCAAGAAGTGTCCACACATTTCTTCACTGACTTCTAATGAGTGACGGGGTACCTGGATGCCTTGGCTTTTCCTTCAAGGCTGCCGGCCTCCCTGGGCCGGCAGCACACAGCACACAGCTGGTTTCTCAGGCCCAATTAGATGCCTCTTTCCTTGGCCCCCCCACCCCTTGTTCCTAAGACCTGCAACCTCTGCAATAAAGTCCGTAAAATTGAATGTGCCAATCAAGTTTGGTGCCACGGTTATCGAATCCAACTTGGGCTATAGGGCTGTGCTCTTCTACGCTCCCACAACACTGGTCCTGTGATTATATCGGCCCACCCCCCCCCAAGCAAGCACTGAAGTAGTGTCATTACGTAGATGGTAAACTATGCCCAGTCTCGCCTGCAGCTAACCCGGCTCATCCCTACTTCCCCTCACTCCCTCACAATCCTTCCCAAGGGCCTCTGACACCAAGGCTCCCATTACTCACATAATCACGAGCGCTTACCACGTAAATACACACAGATCCCATCTCTGTGAACCAGGGTTATAGGATGCATAAAGTCATTGTGTATTCATGGTGTCAGTGAAGACTGTTTCTTGCTGACACCAGCAAGGGAAATGTTAATACATCGTTGAGGATTAATGGGTGAATTGGCTTAGAAACATGTGGTGATACGTCATTGTGGCTCGAAGCGATCGCCTTTGCCAGGGTTGTTTTTCAACCGTGTTGTTTTTCAACAGTGCGGGTTGCAAGAGAAGTACTTCCTTCTTTTAATTAGATACAACTAACAACTGGACAAGCAAAATAACTCAGAGAGACCATAGGGCAACGGCCAACAGGGTTCATATTTGAGAAAGATTCAGCAAGATTATTTTTGGTTGTGTGCCGTTTGAACACCCTCTTTAAATGGCCAGACACAATACCCGTCAGTAGTATCTGTTTTTATTACACCAGTAAAGTTATCAATACACTCAGTGCAGTGTGCCCCCCTAATGGCTCACCAAATCATTGCTTGCTGTGTGGTAGATCAGTAACTCTGAGACAAGTAGGGATCCCTGCTGATAAGTCAATGTACGCTCAATAGGCTGCTTTTGCGTTTGCATTTACATTTAGTCATTTAGCAGACGCTCTTATCCAGAGCGACTTACAGTAAGTACAGGGACATTCCCCCGAGGCAAGTAGGGTGAAGTGCCTTGCCCAAGGACACAACGTCATTTGGTTGGCATAGCCGGGAATCGAACTAGCAACCTTCTGATTACTAGCCCGATTCCCTAACCACTCAGCCATCTGACTCCCACTCCCATTTGAAAGCAACTCGCTGTAATGGTGGAAATTCAAGTGGCACTGTGTAGATCTGAGTAGTCAAGAGATGTGGTTTTAATACAATGTATTTAGATTATACAATTACGTAATATTAAGCAAAGCTTTGCTGATCAGTCATTACGAAGGAGGTGCTAGCCACAGGTCGTTCGCAAGAGTGATGAAGAACAACCCTAAAACCCTGCCTTATATAAACTTTAGATCAAATGGTTCTTCCAATGGTCAATCCATCAATGTAGCAAACTCTGTGATTGGTCAGCACTGCTCAGTGACAGTTTGACTCCACATCAAGTGTCCCACAGGTTTTTGATGCCCCAGCTCCCTCTCTAAAGAAGGAGATGGTTAATGATACACAAACAGGACACAGGACACAATCTCCTTGGCCAAAAGGTTAGGTCAGTTCGCTCAACTGAGATAACAATCTCCCACAACCCCCAGACCTAACTAAGACCCTCTGGCTCTTAGTTAGGTATCATAAAACAACACCATAAATACCTTAAGACAATCCAAGTGTCCATTCTACAGAGTAAACCACACCACAGAGCCTCAGTTTCTAACATTCGTCTGTCTATAACAAAGGAACTTACTTTTTACCGCTTAAAGAAACATAGATATTGTAACTATGTCAAAACCTGCCATAACACTCGCACACTTCCTTCAGCCCCTAGGTGTTCCTGAGATCCCGCTGCTCTCGCTGTGGGACGTTAATCTCAGGGTCCCTTTGGACACATGGTCATATGACCTTTCCCTCATCAGCTTTACATCATCCACTTCCGGTACCTTCAGCAAGCCCACACAAGATGCACTCATGCACACTCATACACTCGCACAAGAACATACAGAACACACATGGTATCCACATACAGTACGTGACAAATGAGATGCCTAAAGTGTATTTTGAATGAATGTGTTGAGCATATGTTTGTAAAAGGACTACGTCTAAGGGCCATTTTATTCCGAAGCTTGTCTGCAGATACATCTGTAAGTCAATCAGTGACATCATGGCATTTCTTAGATCATTTTAAATCGAAAGACAATCAGGAGGAGGGGTGGGCTGAAGGGAGGGAGGGAGGGAGGGAGGAGAGAGAGAGAGAGAGAGAGAGAGAGAGAGAGAGAGAGAGAGAGAGAGAGAGAGAGAGAGAGAGAGAGAGAGAGAGAGAGGGAGAGAGAGAGAGAGAGAGAGAGAGAGAGAGGGAGAGAGGGTCCCAGGGAGGTTATGGAAGGAAGTAGCTGGCTTGGGATATATATGATGAGTTATGGAATATCTCCATTACTCTTTGGCACCTGACCAGTAGCTTCCAACTGGAATCAACAGATAAGAGTGGAGGAATATCTCTGAGGGATTGTCATGGTGGGGATGTGAGCGAGGAGGGCTGCGTGGGGTGAAGAGAGACAGAATCATATGGTGAGCTATGTTGTGTGAGAAGAAGGAAAGGAAATAAAGGGAGAAAGAAAGACACAGTGCTAGAGAGACAGAGGAAAAAGAGGAATGAGAAAGAGATAGGGAGATAGATAGGTCGCTCAGGAGAAATCAAACTGTAGCTACGATAAGAAAATCAATCACCTCTACTGACCACAATCAATAGCCACCGCAAACCGACCTGGAAACAAAAACACGATGAGTGGGCCAAGAGAGCGAGAGTTTCTCTCCATCTCTCCTTCAGCTCTGCTCGATTGTGTTTTCCTTCAACCCTCAGCAGTGAACAAACGGCCCCATGCTTCCCAATCATCGTGGCTCTATCTGTAACTACAGATGAACTAAGAAACACATACACACACACGCACGCAGACATGCACAAACACACATATACGGACACGCACACATGTGCACACACACACACACACAGTTCAGTCCCCCATCTGCTACGCAGGGTATGCAACCAAGGCTCGCCCCCAGCCGTGTCAGCACCCAGGATGTTGCAAGGTGGGGATGATCATCGACGGCCCCGTGTGCTCTCTGACTTGGAGGGGGGCCCTTTGAAGATCAAACGTTTGGAAGGGTGCACATGGGCCCCAGCGGTCGAGCGTAATTAAAACCTCTATGAGCATGAGACGTACTAAAGGGATAATGAGACAGGGCTGCCTCTTTGCTAATCCCGGCTAATTATATTTGGATGCGAGGTTGGGTTGCAATGAAAAAATACAACAAACTTGCTAAACCTGTGTTGGTATCTACTGTCATTTACCAAACTGAGGAGCGAGGACAGGAAGAGGTCAGGCTATCATGGAGGTAAGGGAATAATATTGTGTTTTCAAAGTGTCAGTATGCCAGTAACGTTTTACTTTTTCTTTGGGATCATTATCCATAAGTAATGAGTGTTTTTTCATGTCTTACTTTAGTGCTTTAAAGACTATTTACACTATTATTATGCACTATTAGAAAGAGAGAGGTGCTGTGACAAATGTTGAGGGGTCGTGCAATAAACCACATTTTGGGCTGATTCATTGAATTCAGCCCAAAATGCAGAACTGATGGTGGTAAAACTTCCATACATATCTAATATCTAAAGTCTTCTTAGAAAGACAAGAGTCGGTAAGTTCTGATGGTCACTATGCCTTTTGCTTTGTATCACACTCTGTGCTGGAAGGTCACACCGGAAACAACACTGTGACTGGTGCAGTATATACACATACCAAACAGAGAGCTTTATGATACATACACCCTCATGGGGTCTGAGTGAACCACTTTCATTCTCACTCCAGTGGAATTCTCCAGAAAAGAGAAGTAGAACAAGACATGTACTGCCACACCGCCCTCTTCTGGAATGTGGGAGAACAGCATCCCAAAACATCTGACAACACTGTTTTTTCCAGATACATTATCCATCTACACATTAAATAATTACGTTTGAAGAGCACTGCTAGATTTGTTAGAACACGTTCAACACACCAGATCCAAACCCTGTGGAGAGTCACAGAGGAATTCTTCAACCATGTCAGGGGCAGATTGGAGAGGTTGTGCTGTCCAATAATCCCCGCACCCCCCGGCCCCCAACCAGAAACCTCGGCAGGCTTCATTACAGCAAATTCTTCATCTTTCCTCCTAGCTGCCCCTTGCCATGGCATGGAGGTGAGCAAGAGAAACAGATGCAAGCTGACTGAGACTGCTGTGGGGTCTCAGCACCCTGGCGGGGGAGGTCTGGACATGGAGATTGAAGTCTGCGGACGGCTCTCCGTTCCTGTTCCATTTCCTCCCGCGCTGCCTCCAATCAGAATCCAATCCCCACACCGGGCCGGTGGCGTCCCAGAGGAGCGCCGGGGCGAAGCCTGCAAAGTCATTCGGAAGACAAAGGAAGGACACCTCCCAAGAATTGAACTGTCCCTCTCTCTCTCTCTCTCTCTCTCTCTCTCTCTCTCTCTCTCTCTCTCTCTCTCTCTCTCTCTCTCTCTCTCTCTCTCTCTCTCTCTCTCTCTCTCTCTCCGCTGTTTGTCTCTGTGCTGATCTGTCCTCTAGTTTGTCATCAGGACCCTCTGCCGTTCCCCGGGCCCTTACCCTCACACACATTCCACCTACCCCCCATGTCTCCCAGCCTCCTTTATGACAGCTTTGTATGTCTCTCTCTGCTCCCGGCCCTGTACATCACGTCCATACCTCCTCTCCTTGCTCTCTCTTTCTCTCTCCTCTCTCTCTCTCTCTTTCTCTCTCCCTTTCTCACTTCTCCCTCCACCTCTCTTTCTCTCCCTCTTCCCCCTCTTGCCCTCTCAGTCTCTCTTCCTTCATGTCTGTCTACCTCTCACACACGTTCTCTCTCTCTCCTCTCTCTCTCTCTCTCTCTCTCTCTCTCTCTCTCTCTCTTGTTTCTCTCTCTCTCTCCTCTCTCCCTCTCTCTTTCTCCGTTGTTGCTTATCTGTCCCCAGCCCTCCCTATCTTTTCCAGCGCTTGGTGACAATCAACAGTGCCACCACTAGCTCTCATTCCATCCCACACAGCCCAGCCCATCATTCTGCACCCTCAGCCTTATTTAAGATACATTCATCCTGACAATGACAACCCCTCCAAGAGCAGCTGAGGATTCTCACAGGGCCACACGGATCAATACGTGCCAATTCTGTCCTTGGGAACCCACCCCCCACACCCCACAGGCCCCACACCCCACAGGCCCCACACCCCACAGGCCCCATACCCCCCACACCCCACAGGCCCCACACCCCACAGGCCCCACACCCCACAGCCCCCACAGGCCCCACACCCCACAGCCCCCACACCCCACACCCCACAGGCCCCACACCCCCACCCACGCGCTTGCTCTTGCTTTTCCCTGTGCCTCTGTTGGACATCTGTTAGTATGTCGCACAACACTCCCCCCCATCCTTTCGGCATTTGTTTGACAGATTTACAGCCTCCACTGAATGTAGACAAATGACACACGCAAAAAAAACTGCTTATTTGTGTTGACTGAAAGCATTGCAATCTAGGCAATTTGGCATATTAACACTGCAAGGCAAAATATTGTGGGACATAGTTATGAAAGTAGATGTATTAGTATGAAACCGCTGACATTCCATCTTTACCATAACTGTCCATACATTAACGGAACGTACGACAGAATGTTTCCTGTCTCCTAATATTCAAAGAGTCTTGCATAAAACACACAAATAAGATTTTCTGTCAACAAAGTGATCCTGATCTTGAATTATGTCCATCTACCATAGTGCCCAGGTCAAGTGTCTGGGACACAGATTGCTTTGTAATTGAAGGATGGGCACATTTTTTATCGGCACTTGACGCTGTTCATGGTGTACAGCTAAGGGCGTTGGGAAAGGTAGGGAGCCTGGTGCAGCTAGTATGTGCTGGGATTAGTGAGAGGCAGAATTGAATTCATGATAAGTTCCACCTGCATAATGTAAGACACAAAGAACGAGATGTCAGAGCAGTACAGCAGCACTCTGTAACGGCTGCACAATATTAGTCATCTAAAAAGAACGAGTTAATTCTTTATTGATACATGTATTTACCATATAAGGTGTTTCATAGTCTGTCTCACACTGCTACACCCGCAACCTAAAGTTCTATCAAGTTGAACCGCATCTGGATCCGCATCTGGATCCGGTCATTTCACCAATAACCTAGAGTTCTATCGAAACACTGTGACAAGCCACATGTGGGGACGTGAGTACGACAATTTCTCCTCCCCAAGGTCATTATGTGAAAACAGGAAAAGACAAGAGCTAACAGTCACACAAGCCCTTTGGGATGACCTGCTAGTGCCAGCATGACTCATACTGTGTTTGAAGATTCATAATGAGCACTGTGTGAGTTGTGGGCCTCCTCTGTCTAAAATTGGCATGTCCGTACATGAGTTAGATAAGCCTAGGAGTAAGACCTTTCAGGAGGTTAAAGTCATTTCAGTTGACAGAAGGGGACTGATATGAACGTAATGGACTATTCATGATCTGTCTTTTCCCATTACATGGTTTCCATATTGATTTTCAAATCAGGCATAACTAATGTTGAAGTTGGGTGGTTTCAATCGACATGTTACTTCCCATGTAATTAACTGTATGCTGAGATCTAGTCTTGGCCTTTGTCTTAACATGGGAGAACCCGTAATAGGATGAGACAACATGATAGAGCCTTACTCTGTTTAAGTGCATGCATTTTCATTGCTATATTCAACGAGTCCTTTTGTATTCACGTTGAGAGGAATTAAATAAAAGGCTGGCATTGATGCGCGTAAACCTTTGAGACAACAATAAAATCCCTTTTTCTGAAAGCTACATTGTTGAATACGTTTAGTGTCATCATGTCAGTCAATTTTACTGATTTACTTTCCTATGTAATTAATTCAGATCTCATACACACACACTCACACAGTCAAGGTTTGAAGTCCTTTCAGTGGTTACCACATTCTATGGAAAGCTAAAGGCCAACCTTTCAGCCATTATCAGAACAAGCAGAAACCATTGCCAGCAATGATGGACAGGATTCCCAGGGGACTAAAAGGGGGATAGTAACATGAAGGACAGGTGATGAGGTTGGTTACCGAACATGGAGAGGCTATAGGACATATTCCTCTTTGCCAATCACTTAGCAGGACTTCACAAAAACAGGACAACCTATATATAGGTCAGACAGTTTTCCACTATTAGTTGACTGCCACACCAGGTTCTAACTGATTGTTGAACCATTACCTGACTTCGATCTGGCCTGGAATAATTATAAGTTTGAAAACACATTACTAAGAAGGCCAATTTAAACATAAAATAACATATGTACAGGACATTTTGCATTGGGTTTTTGAGTAACCCCCTGCTTCACAGACGAAATGGAACCCCTTCGTGTGGTTTCACTCAATGCTGTAACATGTACAGCCCTGGCCAAAAGTATTGGGAGCGACATACATTTTGTGGTAGCAAAGCTTGCTGGGCCTTGGCATAAAATGACTGCTAACATAATTTCAGTAAGTCATATCTTCAGCACAGGGGAAAGTGTGAACTAGTTCTAGCCAGGTGAAATCACCTCTCTCATTCTGATTGGATTGTGGGAGCAAATTGACTGCTGTAAAAGAGGGGAGTATTTTCATATATTGAAAATTGTCGCCCCCAAAAAAATCTTTAAAAAATATGAAATGTGCCTTATTGTGTTCCTGTATTCTATAGTAGAAACATGTGAAAACATTTTCCTCAAATACTGAACCAGCAAACTTTGCTAAACACAACATTTGTCATTGCCAAAACGTATGGCCACGACTGTAGACTTGTTACCGTTTTCATCTCGGTGAAAAGAGAAGATTAGAGCTGTTATCGTCTCTCTCTCACCCATTCTCTCTCTCTCTTCCTCTCTCTCTCTCACTCTCACTCTATCTCCATCTCTCTCTCTCGCTTTCTCTCTTTCTCAAACACACACACAGACACACACCTTAACTTTTCATCCCGTCTTTGTCTGAACATAGCAGACTGACAAAGAGCTTCAGACATCTCTTCAAGGTGACCTTCACTGCAGTGCTGGGCTAGGTTGCTTGATTGCAGTAGAAACACACATTAGTTGTGGGGCCTGCTTAAGAATCAACCTGAAGGCACAGGGACTGTTCAGTAGATCTTTATGCTCAATGCCACCTGAAGTCACGCTGACTAGTTGGTTTAATTCAATGCCAGAGGCTTACACAATGCATGCTGACAGTACATTTACATTTAGTCATTTAGCAGACGCTCTTATCCAGAGCAACTTACAGTAAGTACAGGGACATTCCCCCGAGGCAAGTAGGGTGAAGTGCCTTGCCCAAGGACACAACGTCAGTTTGCATGACCGGGAATCGAACTGGCAACCTTCGTATTACTAGCCCGATTCCCTCACCACTCAGCCACCTGACTCCCCCCAGTAAGAGGAGATGATTTGTAATATAATGTACTCAATGACACTCAGTGCCAATCTTACTGCCCACCTCTCAATGTAGATGTATTTTGTTATGTAATACTTGATCAAATGTTTCAGAGACAGAGGTGATCTGGGAGTGTTCCACCGTGGTGAACAAGGGATGATCATTTAAACGGATTAGGGTGGCTGACCGTGTCAGCAGGTGATGCACTTTTACTTTACCCTGCATATTGTTCTGCATATTTTTGTTCTGCATATTTTTAGTCTCATGTAAACCTTTAAAAATATATATCACCATTAAAGGTGTAGCTGGTCATGGTTCTCAGTTGCAGGCTCTCTGTAAATAGTCAGAAACTGTCATTTTTATTCTTGGTCTTATTCTGTCAGCAACATTTTACATGTTTCCATTGAATTTGGAATCCTTGTATGACCTAAATTTCAAATGTAATGCGAGCTCCGATTTGCTGACAGAACAAGGTAAGTTGCATTGGAACTGCCGATACAGCAAACATCCGTCTTTGGTTTTCCGTCAGCTTCACTCAGATAACACCCTGATGGCATGTATACCCAGCTAAAGCTGATTAAACTGTAGTCAGACAGTAAATATGCTTGCATTTGACTTATGAACAGTGGGAGAGAGAAAAAATTTAAAAACAAAACAAATCAAAATGATTTTTAAAAGGCCATTAATGAAACGTTATGAGGTGCTACAAGAACATTTGAGAGTGAGTACAGTACGCAATTCTAAAGCCAAAATCACTTGCAAATGGCCGCTGCCTTTGACAGTGGAGGGCAAAGCAGACGAGGACAGGTATCCGGTATATTTCATTAGACACGGAGCCTTAGGGCTGCTGACTACTCTGTGACTTTGTCATGGAGGATTGATGACTGGTTCCTATGAAGGTAAATAAATAAATAAATAAGTCAATCCCACAGATGTAACTGCCGTAATGTGAGCAGAGCCAACAGCTGCGGTTTGAGGCTTCTGATAGGACATTCATTCACCGTGAAGTTTTCGTCCTCTTCTTATGTACTGTGTAGATAAATACTGTGCTTACACCGTAGACGCATATGAGTATGTATAAACATATACATAAATATATATATACTCCCTCAATTATGGTAGCAAAAACATGATATCAGAAAGCTAATGTAAAGGGAACGTTTGCTCTGATGCCCCCAGACAGCCATCTCTAAACCCATCTCTTAACATCACCCAGTTGCCATAGAGACAGTGATGTCGAAACTTCAGGAGTCTGTTTTAGCTTTATTTACGCTGCATGGATTACGTAAAATGTCAATAAAAAAGCAATGTTATCGAATTTTTCATCCTCCATCAATGTAAGGCTTCTGATAAACAAATGGTACTGTGTATATCTAGTTTTACATAGCATGCTGTTGTATGTATCGAAGATACTTCCATTCATCACAAAATTGTCCTCCTCTTTCTATTATTTATATATTACCATATATTTTATTTAAAATATATGGTAATAAATAAATTACCATATATTTTTTACCGTAATTTTTTCCTGTACTGTAAGTATACAGGGCATGGTTCTTAAGATGCTGTACACAATACATTTACATATCCATGAAGAGCCTCTTCTCTATGCCAAAGGACCTTTTGTGGGTCATTGACTAATATCTATGTGTTTTTTGTGGTCACGTGGAAAGTGTTAAATGCTGTTTACAGGGAGCAAAAGCTTTTGGTGTGATGGAATTGTATTTGTTGCTTGATGAGTGTGAAGCCAGCAGGGAAAAAGGAGAGGGTATTTTCTTTTCTTATTTTGATTGATAAATCCAGCTGTCCTTAAGCCACGCCATTGAAGCATGGCTGTCCACAGATTCTCATTGTACGTCTCAAGGATAGCTGATTCATCTTTTTTTTATACTTTCCAAACTAACAGTTTGTTCTCATCAGTGCTTTGTAAGTTAAAGATGGTAGTGTCTTTTGACAGGAGTAAATGTCTTGGGGAAGGGAGCGAACAAGGGAACAAGGATGGAGAGAAGGAATGAAGGACGCAAAGAAGGAATTGTTTACAACCAACTCTGATGGCAACTTTTGGATACTTAGCTTTCAGGCATTTCAGTTAAGCAACTGACAGACACTCACTTGGTAGCCAAGGCAATTAATTATTCAATCCCATCTTTCCCTCTCCATGGAGTGTTATCTGCAAGAACAGTCTTACCATGCAACATCTCCTTCTCTCTTTCTCTCTCTCTGTCTGTCTCAATTTCCTTCACTCCCATCATCTTGAGGACTTACTCTGATTACCACTTAATCAATGATAAAGCGGATTGTTATTTGAACCCCTTGAGAGCTACATTTGACTTTAAATAAAAAAAATGCTTACCATACACCAAAGCCCAAATGACACACCATAAGCAATAGGTTATGTTATTTGCAATGTACACATTAAGCATTAACAACATTCATCTAATCTCCCCCATGACTGCTTACTGCTGTGGACTGCTTCCAAAACGTGTCTAACCTGTACGTTTTCATTTGAAAATTGAAAGTTATAGTGATGCATGGTGACACATACATTTGACCTTTTTAAAAATGACAAGGCTTTAAGGACATACAGACCGCATTAAACACCTTCCTAAGCTTTATTAATAACACATTTCATTTCAAATTTCCATATATTTACCTTGTCTTCCCTTGCATGTCTTAGATGTCCCCTACCAATATTATAGGTAATATTTCTAGGTAACTTTGAGACCTTTATAATTGCAGCAGGCAAGTGATTAAACATTTGGGACTTGGCTAAATTGCTTAACTGCAGTGATAAGAAGAACAAAGACAATAACACTGACAATGTATTAACTTTAGCAGTAAGTCCCCCTGTAATGATGAGGTGTATGTTCTGCCAGAGAAGCATTTCTTCAACAAAGAACAGCGTGAGAATGAGGAGGATGGTGAAAGTCTCAGTTTGAAAATCAGATACGGTGTAAGTTAATGTAACTTAGTTTAACTTATTGCCCCAATATAATTATTTTTATGGCGGTAGAAAAGTGATTTGCACCGACATGACTGCGATATGATCCCATTTCGCTGAGATGGTAGCAGCTACAATTACTTTTGAAAAACATTTTGTGAAAAGATTGAAAGGTTCAGTGAAAGTTTTCAAAAACGTGTCAACTGGGATTCCTTGAAAAGAAGACACCTGTCTTCAACAGAAAACGGGGAGTAAAATGGGAGTAATTACATGGTAACACTTTAGAAATAATGGTCCGTTGTTAACGAGTAGCTATGCAGGAAGTAAGAGGTAGTACTACATTAACACGGAACTTCATACTATTAACTAATATAGAACTAAGATTAACTAAGCAGTAAGTAATAGCAAATTTAGTACAAAAGTAGTTCCATGGTAGCTATTTGATCGTTAACAACGGACCATTATTCCATAGTGTTACCTTTGCGTTTCCATTCAAAAAATAAATATGATCATTTCTACAATACGTTCACAATCAAATTGCATCTTCTTTGTGAGAAGTAATGACAGCATGACATTAAACACCATATATCTTCCAACTTGCAGTGTTGGATACTGTGTGTTCTACAGGTGACTCTAACTACCCACCCCCACATCCTAAAAGAGACATAGACTGGGAGACAGTATTATTTTGTGAGGGACACCATTACAAACTAACACAGCTTATAGCACATCCATCACCCAGACGACATCATCTTCAAGGTATCATCCATCCATCTTACTCATAGAAAGCAGCCTTTACAAAAACTGTTTATGCTGATGCTTATCAAGCAGCAACAAGACAGAGAGAAAGAGAGAGTAAGGAACGAAGAGAGAAAGACACAAAAAAAGACAGAGAAAGAGAGAGGGAGAGAGAGAGAGAGAGAGATAGACTGTGAAATATGGAGAGACCATCTGTGAAAGCTTTGGACATAGATGGACAAGCTGGTGTGCTGTCCCGCTATGGCGCGCCTATGTTATCTGCTATTCGAGTTGTTCTGCCACTCGATCCTGCTGAGCAGGAGCAGTGTGTGGTGCAGCTGCAGTGTGTCCAAGTGTGGTGATGATCAAACCCTTCCAAAAGTAGCACACCCCCTTCACTCACTGCAGGCACGGATCCTCACACTGCCGCACACACCAGTCGCAGTCTCCTTCCGCAGACCATAGCTTCCTCCCCTGTGACTATCATCTATGCCTGATGATGGGGGTCTTGCGTGAAGAGGCTGACTAGTGTGGTGATAAGTGGGAGAGGGGATGGTGCATGAGCAAGCCATTCTGACAGGAACAGAACCTTTTTTTTCTCCAGAACCTACTCTTCAACCACCCTCTCAAACAGAGCCCCTGAGGTGTTTCATACTGTACGTTCAATCAAGAGTCCCTAATGTCCACAGGAGTGTTATAGGAACCAGCCCCCCCCCCCGCCCCCACCATCCAGTTGGGCCATTACATTGCTCGGCACCAGGCACCACGCTGACCTGGAGACCTGACCTGCGGTTGACCCCTCAGCAAACCACCGAGCCAATTAGTAAAGAGCTCTCCTGGGGCCTGCTTCAGGAACCATCAAATCAGGGTGACAAGAGTCCACATAAGGCTGGCACACTCTGAAAAAGACCGGAGAGTCTTGGCGCTCCTGTCCTCCCCTCCAGCTGCACAGTGATGCTGATGCTGGACGTATCAGCTGGAAATGTATGGAAACTGAATGAGTAATAGCAGGTACAGAATGTAACGGTATACGATGCAAATGTTTTCCATTGGTCTTCCTGTTACTTCACAGCCTCTGTCTTGCCAGTGCAACAAAGTGATTTTCATGTGCAAGAGATAAAGTCACACATTGAACACATGACCAGAGCGAATACAAATGCAGAATTGTCTCTCTTTTCTCAGAATGAGAGGACATCCGCATTCAACTGACTGGTACACCGGACAGAACTGTCAGAACTAATTGAATACTAATTAGCAAATGAAAAAAACTCAGAATGAATAC
This sequence comes from Osmerus mordax, assembly GCF_038355195.1. NCBI lineage: Eukaryota > Metazoa > Chordata > Actinopteri > Osmeriformes > Osmeridae > Osmerus > Osmerus mordax. Next base: position 7,934,881 of record NC_090053.1, read on the forward strand.
TGTTTTGTCAGTAAGGAGATCCCTTTTGGGCTTCTCTTCACCTTTTGTTTGCAACTGTTGTCTGAACATTTCTGTTGAGTGTTGACGTTCCAAAAACAAGTGGTGACTACGTGAGTATAAACCCACTTGAGGAGACTGTCTCTGAGGCATTAATGGCCTTCTCTCCAGAAGTCCTTTACCCACGAGCACACAGAAATTGTTTTGTTACCTGAAACCGTCATACATGCCTGAACAATGTCTCCACATTGCTTTGGGGAAATCAAGTGAAAGTCTGAGCAGAGAGGAACAACATGCATGGGGAAAAGAAGGATAGATTAGAAGAAAACAGTTTCTCAACTGTCAGAGAAAGATAAGACATGATCGTTTCAAGTGATTTGAACCCCCACCACCTCCCACCTCCACCCCAAAGCTCGCGAAGCGGCTGAGAGGGAGAGAGGTCTTGAGAGAGAAAGATAGAGAGATACATAGATAGAGATGGAGATAGAGATGAAGAGAAAGACTTCTTTTGTTACATATCTTCCTTCTACCTGTTTTCATACACAAATTCTATGGACGAAAGCCTCTTTTTAGGCCTGATAAGATACCCTGAGGAGTATCCATCAGGGCGGCATCAAATATAGACAGATATTCGAAGAAAAAGGGAAAAATAAGATTAAATCCGAACAATGTTCAGAGACAGATACCCACTGAGGCATAGAGTACATCACTGTTTTGTCTCCTTCCTCCTTGAACCGATTCACACCCTCCCATGTCCTGGAGGTGATCTTCAGCTAGCAGGCGGGGGCAGTGTACGGTACATCTCGGGGACGTTCGTGGAGAGCGAGGGGGTTGTCTGACAGCTGATGGCTGCCCCCAGGCTCCAGTGCTCTGGTGCTGCATGGAGTTCTTTTGAAGTGTCCAGTTTCAGGTTCAGCCTTGCATGCAGTCAATAAGAAATCTCCGGAGCTGACTTTTTCCTTTCTCAAACTAGCACAGCATGTTCATACGCTTAACAATGCCTCTTTCAACTCCTACTTTGCCTGCGCCAGCCACATACCACTGCCTAGAATGATTCCAGGGCTAGAAATAGAAGTTGTTTGCTCACCAAATGCGAGGTTACATAGATCTACATGATAACACCTACACACAAACGTTTCAATGGACCTGATGACTGCATGTTTAACCAACAGAAACGTCTGTTTATATTAGCTCTGTTTGAAACTGTGCCATCCATAACTTGTTGGTAGAAACATGCTACAGGAGGAGTATCCTACGATCCCTGAGACTTGACAACGTTACCATTGCTGTACATTCTTGGCTTCCGTGCGACACCAGCAAACGTATTTATAAGATATTGAAAAAAAAATACAATCCGTTTATAAATGAGCGCCATTGTATGTGACAGCTAGACTGAAATTAGGTCAAATCAGGTTTCTGTCTCCATGTGTCAATACAGATCTGCATGTTAATAGCGAGACCGTTTGCAGGACGGTTGAGCAAATGACCTAATAGATCCATGTAAATCAAAATGGAAAGTAAATAGACATGGACATTTTGAAATTGGACTGGCACGGTTATCAGAGGCAGATGGGCAGACACCCCATCACTCCACCAGGATAGAGCCCAGGCACATCCAATGGCACTTCTTATTTCCTTTCTCCACGCTCTGAAATCCTGTCAGCTCCTCACAGACGGACAGCGGCAATATTACACACTGCTCCTCCACCACAATCAGGAGACTCCCACTCGTGGTGCCGAACAGCATGGCTGCAGGAAAGCAGAAATGGAAGGACAGATGAGGGGGAGGGAAAGACCGAAAGAGACGCAGAGGGTGAAAGAGAGGGAGAGGAAGGGACAGAGATATGGAGGGAGAGACAGTGTGTGTGTGTGTGTGTGTGTGTGTGTGTGTGTGTGTGTGTGTGTGTGTGTGTGTGTGTGTGTGTGTGTGAGAGAGAGAGAGAGAGAGAGAGAGAGAGAGAGAGAGAGAGAGAGAGAGAGAGAGAGAGAGAGAGAGCGAGAGAGAGCTAGAAAGAGGAGAAAGATGCTTTATCTCTGCTTACCGTAACTGCCTATACGTACGTAGGTGACGTATGTGACTTCGGAAAAACGTTCATTACTCTAGCAGTTCAAAGTAAAGAAAATTCCATATTTATTCATGTCCATCACTAAAAGCATTCCAATCCTTAAGATTTGGATTTTTCGTTTTTATTATAAGCTAGTAGAAACGTTATAGTGTCCAGATTTCTTTTCATACTTTGATAACATTGTTTGAGGTGTATTGAACGATGTGAATGCATTTGTTGTACTGTGTGAAGTGCTAGTGGCCATGTTGTCACCTTCGCCTTGGAAAATGTGGGTCTCTGGGTGTCCAAGTGTTGACGTACCACACCTTCAGTTGAGAGCCGGAATGGAATGGAAGGAAAAAAAGAACATGTCATGTGTCAATGGACATGTGGGTGTGTGTCTGCGTGTGTTTTATCAGCGCCACGGTTGTTTCTTTTCTCCCTTGTCCCTGTGTGCCACGCTTCCTCTCCTAAGGCCTGCTGGCAGACACATTCTGCTGTGTAATGGCACCAGTGTTGGGGAGAATGGTCCCAGTATTAGGATGTGTGGAGTGCCTGCAGAGAGCAGACTTACACCATACAAACCAACAGAGAGTTAATTTCTCTCACTCACTCACTCACTCACTCACTCGCCCCTCTTCTCTGTGAATTACACATTGTGTGGGCAGTAAATGGGTTTCTGCCATCTGAAGAATTATGACTTCACAAGGCACTGTCAAGAGCCTCTCACAGAGCCACCACCGTCATCACAATCAATACTTTTACCAGCCAACCCTCTGAGGCACGTTGAACTAAACCTGAATAGAAGAAACAAGATGGCACAAGTAGTCTGTCTGCTGGTTTGGTTTTGTGTCAGTGAGCAGTAACCAGGTATGACCATGCAGCTCTGCTCTATTAAATGAGAAAGAACCGAGACAGGCTCACATTTACTTGAAAACAAAATAATTGCGTGCGATGATGAGGACATGTAGTACATGTGCGTAGCTCTCATTTGACAGTATGAATCTTCCACTGGATGTGTCCGCAAAGCTCAAAGGATGAGTGAACAAGCCTGAAAAAACAGGACTTTCGACGGAAAGTGTATGCATGTATAGAAGAAAAAAGGACACAACCTAGTATTCATCCTACGCAGTTGGAAAAAAAAGAAAGAGGAAAAAACCCGCTTTGATCACAATGATATTTGCAAAATGGCATTAACTGGGCTGAAATATGTAGTCCCCGATGTGGTTTAGAGGGCACTTGCTATTCTAGGAATGTTACTGCATGCGGGGATGGTTACTCTAAAAATCCCAGGGACGCTATACAGAAGTGCATCCATCAGAGGCGGGCAGTGGGTTCGAGTAGAGAAGCCGGTCTTCTACTGTCAGATTGCTGTGTGACTATTCATACACTGTCACCAGATCAAAGAATAGGTTGTTTCCCACATCACTCATACCATATGTATGAGCTTTGCTCTTACCATTATTCATTACAATTCATTACTATTGATGCAACGTGTATCATTATTCCTGATGGCTCGATTCGACTGAAGAGAAAAAAACGAAAGAGAAAGAAAGGGGCAGGTCTTCCTATCAAAAAGATAACTGAGGAAGACACTCCCTTCTCGCCTTAGTCTTATCTTGATTCTACATATGAATACACCTCCACCCTACAAAGATGAAGCCAGAGAGAGCGCTGTCATATGCGGGTGGTTGTATAACGAGAGAATTAATCAAAAGACGTGAAAAGCATTGACTTCTGTCTGAATGGTCTAAATTGTGATGTATGTAAAAAAGTCAATAGGGGGTATTAGACACGGCTGGCATACAATGGTTCAGCTGTTGCCACCCGGACAAGGGCCATGCTGCCTTATTATGCGCAGACAGAAACATTCGAAATATCTGCCAAAGCCACAAATCAGCTGAGTGATGTCAGCGGCAAACACAAATAGCTCTGTCTGTTCTCATCCTTGTCTGAATGTGTATTAATCTGAGAGACATGCTGATGTCGCCTTGTCATCTGCTTGATATACATTATCACTAAGGGTTGCAAAAAGCCTGGGTGGCCCTGGTTGACTGCTGCTGATGGTTTTCCTTGTTCACTTCTTATCCAAGGTCCCTGAGGTGTGACACCAAAACATTCTCCCTTCCACTAATAACTCTCCACATTTTTGTCTTCATCATTCTTGCATGAAATTGGTTATTAGATGGGTTTCGGGGACAAGGAAGAACTCGAATGCCTACAACAGGATGTGCACTGAAAATATTTGTCGAAAGCAGCACAAATTAGAAAAGCCTGAGGACACAAATTCACAGCCAAAACTGACCTTATCTGTACACAAAGCATAATAATATTTGCTGTTTGGTCCTGTTTTTTGGTCCTGTATTTTGTGACTTAAAAAAGGTGAGCCTCTCTTTTCCCCAGAGCACTTACCTGCTGTCCCGAGCTAACTGCTGGGCTATTCATTCCAAAGTTATTGACGGGACAGGTGAAATAAAAAACTGTCTGATCAGAATGGAACAGGAGAGGAAGGGAGCAGGGGGGTGAAGATAGTGAGTGAGCGAGTGAGGTGGATGGTGAGAGAGAGAGAGAAATACAGGTGGGCGAGTGAGAGAGATATACACTGCACAAATTCCTGAGATGTGTTTTAAAACACCATAAAGGGATTCAAATCACTGCCAGAACATGTTAAGAGGGAAAAGGGGTCCTTTCCCTTTGATTTACTCTTGATCTACTCTTAGAGCCTTGCTTGACGATTACCAAGCGGCTACACAAGTCATGACCCCACCCCAATCCCGTTAGCACAATCCAATTCCAAGGCCTTGTTCCTGTCATCCCTCCCCTCACATGCCAGCCACCAAGATAGCATCGCCTTCTTCTCTGTGCAGCTCACTATCTCCAACACGTCAAACAAGGGGGCTGGGTCCACAGAAGGCAGACATTAACATTCTCACAGCAGTTTGAGTTCATTTCTTAATGCTCATTCCATAAATCTGATAACTTTTTCCCTGTCTGCCATCACACCAACAAGGTTATTTGGCTTATTGTGGGCGACACAGAGGTGTTGGAGAAAAGGCCTTTTAGTCTTGGTTGACTTGCCACTAATGCAGTTTCTGTGGTAGCAAACTTCCAGAATGAAGCAGATGAGACCACTTCTTTCTTTCTCTTCCATGGCAGTCATGTAGTGACGAGGTTTCTCTTTGTTAGCTACCTACTGCCAGACTTGCCACAGAGACTACAAGGTGATCCATTTCAAAAGAGCACGAGAAACACACTCTTCTTTTCTAAAAATAGCCTGATTTGGCATTCTGTGTCAAGCTCCTGCTGGAATTCTTCATCTTTGCGCTACCTTTGTTTGTTCCCCTTGGTTTGCTGTGCCAGATGTGTGTTTAATTTATTTTTCAAATGTGCGCGTAGCCCCGTTTTCATGCCACTGATTTCAAACGCAGGTACATCATTAGACTGACATGGGGACTGCATCCCACAACCGATAACCCTCCCCCAAAACCCTGAACCTCCCTTCCTGTTTTTGGTGCCGTGTGGTGATGGAAGAGCTATGACTCATTGCAGCTCAGAGGAGGAGGACCTGGAAGACAGCTACTGCTGTATGCCTGTATGAATGATTCAAGATTCATATTGTCAATATACGTACTTATTCTTTAGGCTTTTTGCTCAGCGGGTGTTGGGAGATGATATTGCATCATCCCTTAGGTTTGTGTCTTCGGGGTTGTACCTGTTTTATTGGAATCTGATTGCTTGTTTACCAAGCAGAAAATCTACCATACTGCTGTATATCTCTGGAGCACACAGTATATAATGGGGATTTCTGCACTGTGGACACAGCCTTAACCCTTGTGCTGCCTTCGGGTCACATGACCCAAAGGTTCATAACGAACCATCGTTGTGTTTACCCAATTTTACCCAACAAAAAACAAATAAAAATAATTTTATTTTAACCTTTGCAATGTGGAGGGTCTGAGACAGCCCGACGGTTAAAAGAAAATGCTTCACTTTGGTTTTGTATGCAGTAAAGTTGTCGCAATACGACGGTGGGTAACAATGACTGACGGGTCAGAATGACCCGAAGAGAACACAAGGGTTAAATATCAGAGATGTCAGAGTGCCACTGTGCACTCTATACAGTCCAGGAAAGAGGTGGGAGAAATATTTAAACAAGTCAAGTGTGTAGTTAATTAATCCTTGGCGTTCGCTTACAAATGTCACCTTGATGGTGCACTTGTGTCAAAGCATGTTGCCTGTGAAGACCTTGGGGCCTGAGAGTTCAGGATTTGTAGAGCAAAGACAAGAGACAGGAGGCAAGAGATGCTTGGCAAGAGAGCTGTCTGACAATCCGCCACCACAAACCCTGGCAAAATACCAGCGCAAACTGCTCACAACTCACAGCTCCCCTCTGCACACATGACCAGGCAGGAGGGGGAGTACAAAACAACTTCTATTTATTCATTCCCAGGCTGAATAAAAAATAAAATAATACAAGTACACAGAAAAAGGACAGAGGTCGTTATAAAGTCATGTGCCTCTGAGGAGGGAACAGAAAAGTACGTTGTTGAACAAGGAGGATTCTGGTGGTGTGAACAAACACAGCCGGGGGAATCAGTTAATATTTCATCATATTTAATAACACATCCCCTCATTCAGAACCGTGCAGCCTGTCTCTCCTCACGTGCAAGATGGACCTCGCCTCACTCCCACGGTGTAGACGTCACACGATGAGCGATGGACTGTATCTTTATTGGAGGAGCATTTTAAATATGAATATGTTTCACGGCAGCCCGAGGAGGGTGACAGACACCCAGGAGAGGAAACCACATACGAGTAAATAACGGTGCTGGTTTTGCGGGAGCTTTTCTTTCTCCATCACGATAACAGTCCACTGAGAGTTAGGCCTGGCGCTGATGGCATCACAGCACACGGCGTCATGAGTAGACTAAAGGATAAACAGTGTATCTAACAGAGTGCACAGGTCTCAAGAGTGTGTTTACAGTGCAGTGTGTGTCTATCCACGCCACGACTACCGAGCTACAGGCTAGAATAGGTCGTGCTAAGCATCACACGGTGTCTGCGTATCAAGGGTCACTTGAACGGCATGGAAATGGGGGTTACTGTTCTGTAAACACAAATCACCATAAATCAATGATGTATTCGTACGCTCCCCTGAACCGCGCTAAGCAGGTCAAGGTAGGCTGGAGGAGAGAAGGAGAGAGGGGGCACAGGAAGGGGGCCAGTCCTCGTACCACCAATTCCTCCACTCTTCTTGGTACGTTCTCTTCCTTCTGATCCAATTACACGCAGCCTGTTTCCTCAACGGAAACATTGGAATACCTCCCGTGAAGGAAGAATGCATGCGTCACACACTGATAATATAGCTATAGAGCATTCCCAGGGGGAAAAGCATGTAGCTGTATGTGCGTGGGGCCATGTGTTATTGCACAAACTCGGCCATTTTTTCTGCCGTGTCCCCATA